>NW_027171900.1:50000-62500 GCF_036898095.1 Palaemon carinicauda
CCGCTTGGTAGCTGCCAATGGATCTGCGAGTAGGTGGGTTACGAGAACCTCACATTATCGTTTGGAAATGGTAAATTTAATTAGAAGTTTCTTGTTGCTGACTTCACATTGGTGCGGATTTCCTCTCTCATTTCCACCTTCTGGTCGAAGTCGCCCACCAACAATTGGTCCACACAGACTTGTGATTGTCGACACCTCTTCAACCCGGCCCCTCCAACCTCGCTTTCCACATCAGCGCACCCACGTAAGCATACGCCCACCTCCTCACGTCGTACCCGAAAGTTTTCCGTCCAGAACTTCGCCAAACGCCCACAGCTCCTGCCAAGCACAGTATTTATCACCATATCAAGACGACGGGACCCCCAGTCTTCACAAAATTTAGACGTCTTGTACCGGAACATTTGGCAGCTGCCAAACAGATGTTCGCCGAAATGGAGAAAATGGGCTTCTTCCAAAAGGCCTCCAGCCCATGGTCGTCAACCTTACACATCGTTCTGAAGAAAGACGGCTCCCTCTGTCCGTGCGAGGATTACAGGTGCCTGAACATGCAAACAGAACCGGATCACTACCCCCTCCCAAACATTGCCGATGTGACCTCTTACCTGCACAAAGCGAAGGTTTTCTCCATGCTCGACCTCCTGAAGGGGTATTATCAGGTGCCTATCAACCCAAAAGACATCCCCAAGACCGCCTCACCACTCCGTTTGGTACATACATCTTCAATTACTCCTGTTTTGGCCTTCGTAATGCTGGGGACACGTTTCAACGTCTCATGGATGGCATCTTAGGGGACCTCCCCTTCTGTGTATGTTATGTGGACGACATACTTGTGTTCTCCTCCTCAAAAGAGGAATACCTCCGTCACCTGCGCATCGTGCTCGACCACCTGCAATAAAACGGAATTGTAGTCCGGTACGACAAGTGTACCTTTGACGCCAACGAAGTGTCGTTCTTAGGGCACTGCATCACTCCTGAAGGAGTCCATTACCTCCCTGAGAAGGTAGCAGCCGTTCAGATCTTCCCCGCGCCCTCGACCGTCAAAGCTCTGCAGGAATTCTTGGGCATGATCAACTATTATCACCGTTTTCTGCCAGCCATTGCCGCCACTCTTGCTCCCCTCTATGCCTCCCTCAAGGGCAAGCCAAAGGACCTGAAGTGGGGTCGTCTTCAAGAAGCGGCCTTCTGCAATGCAAAGAAGGCCCTATCAACCACTGCAGCTCTCACTTTCCCTATCTCACACGCCCCCTCTTCTTCTCTCCACAGATGCCAGTGACATTGCTAATGGTGCAGTACTCGAGCAGGTGGTCAACGGCTCGCCTCACCCATTGGCCTTCTTCAGCAGAAAACTGTCCAAGGCAGAATCGGGTTATTCTACCTTCAATTGCGAATTGCTGGTGGTGCACTTAGCTGTCCGTCACTTTCGCCATTTCTTAGAAGGTACGCCCTTCATCATTTGTACAGACCATATGCCTCTGGTGCACGCATCACTCGACAAGTCTGATGCCTGGTCCGCCCGTCAATGTCGACATCTCTCCGCCGTGGCTGAATAAAATTGCACCCTTCAATACGTCACTGGGAAAATGAATCCCGTTGCCGATGCCCTGTCAAGAAACACGTTGGCTGCCGTTCAACTGGGATTGGATTACAACACCTTGGCTGAAGCCCAATGACAGAATCCAGAGTATCAAGCATATAGGACATCCTGCACGTCCCTCCGTTGGGAAGACTTCCCTTCCGAAGATTCCAACACCACCCTCTTCTGTGACGTCAGTACTGGTAGACCGCGACCTTGGATTTCTGCTCCCATGCGCCGTCAGGTGTTTGATTTCCTTCACGGCCATTCACATCCCTTGTGCTATTCTACTGCACAGCTCCTGAAGACGAAGTTCATTTGGCACGGCATTTCTACGGATGCTAAGGATGCTCGCGTCTGTACTTCTTGAAAAACTTCCAAAGTACATCGACACACGGATTCAGAAGCGGGCACCTTTCCTCAACTTCAGCGTCGTTTCGCACACATTCACGTCGACGTTGTAGGCCCCCTACCCACATCACAAGGACATAGTTACCTGTTTACCGCCATTGACCGCTCCACTCGTTGGCCTGAAGCCATTCCCATTGAAACTGTAACGTCTGCCTCATGTACATCTGCCTTACTCTCAGGATGAATTGGAAGATTTGGTATCCTTAAGCATATTACTTCTGACAGGGGTACCACTTTCACCTCTCACTTGTGGACATCATTAGCGAGTCTCCGGGGCATCACCCTACATCAGAAAACTGCCTACAACCCCGCTGCCAATGTAATGGCTGAACGTTTTCATCGCACCTTCAAAGCAACTTCGATGTCCCGCTGTAAGGATTCCAACTGGTTTACTCAGCTTCCCTGGGTCCTCCTGGGACTAAGGACCACTTCTAAAGATACACTCGACGTCTCGGCAGCTGAAATGGTGTATGGCGACCCGTTGGTCGTCCCTGCTGAATTTTTTCCTTCTGCGACCTCCTCCGATGATCTCCAGAGCATACGTCACGTTGTGGGAAAATTTACTCCATGCTGCCAGACTTACAAGCCCCCAGCGAAGCATCACATACTGACAGACTTGTACTCTGTAACGCACATCTTCCTATGCAATGACACTAGGAAGCCACCACTAAAGTCCCCTTACACGGGCTCTTTTCCTTGTGATCCGATACAGTCCGAAAGCATTCCTACTAAACATTCATGACAAAGAAGACTGGGTCTCCATTGATCATCTAAAACTTGCTTATCTCTTGCCAGATGACCCGCCTACAGTTCGCCTCTCTAGATCAGGGTGCCCTATTTAACATGTACATTATGTCCTTTTTACGGGGGGGAGCCATGTATGAACTGTGTGTCACACGATTGTACATAGTAACAACATTTCGTTTTGTGTATACATTATGCTTGTATCTTCGCTCTCCCCTGGCACTAACAAGAACCTGAAATAACATGTCTGTTTTTCTCACCGTTAACTGTTAACCAGTGCGGTGTCAGTTGAACAGTAAATTTCCTGTTGCATTGAGTTTCTGTATATAAAGGCGAGTGTTCTTTAATAAAGTTACTTAGTTGCTTTCATCGTGCCTTTGAATCACAACCTTCTCTCGGCTCGTCACAACTCTCCCAACTGACCCACAAAGAGAGATATAAGTTTATGACCAGTCCCCGTACATATTCAAGTCTATGAACAGATTCCTGAATTCGACAGGAATATGTACGGCAACTTTTCATAAACTTATATCTCTCTTGATGGCTCAGTTGGTAGAGTCCTCGCAGGCATGGTTTCTGGTCGAATAGGTAGGGGTTCGAATCTCTACCCGGCCAGAAGCTGTTACTTTTAAATGAATTCTAAGTGGATATATATTCCCAAGTTAAAATTTGGTTTTAAATGCCACAAATGCCGTCGAAATTTCATTTCTATATTGTATATATTGCTGTATCACATATCTTAAAATTCCAACTTGTTCAGTTCAACTTCGACCTTTTCTAAATCCTTCTTGTTCAACTCTTAGCTTTTCATCAATCATTCTCTCTAGTCTCTTTAAAATAAGCATATCATATATTTTCATGACAGGTGACGTAATTTTGATGCCTCTAATTATTGCAATCAGTCAATCTCCTTTTTTGCCATTTTCACCAACACGCCTAGCTAAAATTCATTAGGTTTTGCCGCTTCACGCCACAGTCGGAAAAATAATCTTATAAGTATTATGGGAGTCACTTAATTTGTGGCCAATATCATCTCAGCAGTTATTCAATTTTATGCAGGGGCTTCCCATCTCATGAGTTTTTCAATGATAGCCTCGAATTTAATCGTGGGTACATCAAGGTCTTCACCAGCTTCAGGTATATCAATTAAATTACTTCCTTCATATCTACTATTCATAACCTTACTAAAGTGTTCCATCCAACGATGTCTTTCTTCATCTTCTGTTGTTATAACAGATCCACCTCTCTTTGATGGGTATATGCTTCTTCTTTGGCCCCCGTGGGGATTTCATTAATAATTTTATGAGCAATTATTGCACCATAGCCACTCCCTGAATTCATAGCTTTATTAGCCTCATCTGCTTTGCTGTGTCTTTTGACATCACTGTCAGTAATGGAATACTTACCATGATCTACTTTGTAATTTTCATTAATTCCTTGAAGACTTCCAACAATCAATTTCTGTTTTTGTCTTCTTTTTATAGTATCTAAGGTATCATTTTATCCATGGTTTTCTCCTTGTAACTACATGTCCCAAAACCTCACTATCAGGTGATTGATATATATTCTTTATATCACACTATTCTAAATCAACTGTCTGTTCCCCATCTCACAAAATCTCTAAGACTGATTCCTACATTCCACTGGAAAGGTTACTCTGTGGTTATCATCTAGAAGCTTATTTGCATTAAACCTAGGTATGTTATCTACATTTCTGTTGGTTGCTTTTAGTTTTAATTTTAGTGTGGTAATGAGGAGCTGGTTATCAGTACCAATATCTGCACCTTTATAGGTTTTTATATCTCCCAGAGTCACCATTCTCTTTTTATTAATGGATGGCCTAGTGCAGGAAAAAAAATAAAAAAAACTATTTTTTTTTTAATAAAAACATTAAATGTGCTCCTTTTCATTTACAACTTCGCCAAGACCCTTGACACCCATCACATTCTCTTTAACTTCATTATTCCATCTATATTTAGCAATGAGGTCACCAATCATAATTTTCAAATCTCTCTCGGGGATCTCATCTACTGTATTACATTATTTAGTTGTTCATAGTATTCATCTTTCCTTTCTTAAAGGGAATCATTTGCTGGGCATAGCGAACTATAATACTCATATTGCATTGTTTTAATTTAACCTTTGCAAGTAATATACTGTTTAAGCTCTCCATTCCAATAATGCCTGTTCTGTTCTTGCTGTCATCACCATTCTTACTCCGTCTCTTCTAAGACCACTTGTTTACCCTGGGTATATATATATAAATACATACATACATATATATATATATATATATATATATATATATATATATATATATATATATATATATATATATATATTATATATATATATATATATATATATATATATATATATATATATATATATATATATATATACAGTATATATTTATATAGACATATATATATATATATATATATATATATATATATATATATATATATATATATATATATATCGAAACCAACCATGCCACGAGAGGCCATAAAAGAAGTTGGAACCTAACTGCTACCCAGTAGTTCAAGGATTTACCTGGCAAGACCGGGCCTTTCATTAGAAGGGGCCAGCGTTCGATCCCAAGTATGAGGTAGAAATTTAATTCTATTTGAACACGATGTTGTGTTGTTATTTATCCATATTGACTCATTAGGGGTAATTTGAATGAATTACTACCAATTGTGTCACGTGGTGGGCCGGGAAGTCAGGGAAAACTCGCTGGTAAGAGACTGATGTCTCGCCAAGTAAATCCTTGAACTGTTGGGTAGCAGTTAGGTTCTGACTTTTTTTATGGCCTCTTGTGGCATGGTTGGTTTCGACCTGGCTTTTCATTAGAAGGGGCCAACGTTCGATCCCAAGTATGAGGTAGAAATTTATTTCTATTTGAACACGATGTTGTGTTGATATATATCCATATTGACTCATTAGGGGTAATTTGAATGAATTACTACCAATTGTTTCACATGGTGGGCCGGGAAGTCGGGGGAAATTCACTGGTAAGAGACTGATGTCTCGCCAGGTAAATCCTTGAACTGCTGGGTAGCAGTTAGGTTCTGACTTCTTTTATGACCTCTCGTGGCATGGTTGGTTTTGACCTGGCCTTTCATTAGAAGGGGCTAGCGTTCGATCCCAAGTGTGAGGTAGAAATTTATTTTTATTTGAACACGATGTTGTGTTGATATTTATCCATATTGACTCATTAGGGGTAATTTGAAAAAATTACAACCAATTGTTTCACATAGTGGGCTGGGAAGTCGGGGGAAATTCGCTGGTAAGAGACTGATGTCTCGCCAGGTAAATCCTTGAACTGCTGGGTAGCAGTTAGGTTCTGACTTCTTTTATGACCTCTCGTGGCATGGATGGTTTTGACCTGGCCTTTCATTAGAAGGGGCCAGCGTTTAATCCCAAGTATGAGGTAGAAATTTATATATATATATGTATATATATATATATATATATATATATATATATATATATATATGTATATATATATATATATATATATATATATATATATATATATATATATATATATATATATATATATATACAGAGTTAGAATGATAGAGATATAATTTCTATCAATACACAAAGAAAGAGAAAAAGAGATGTCAAACCTACATGATATTTTAAGGGAAAGCGAAAGCGTTATGTTTGATATCCCCTTGACTAATGAGGTATAAGAAAAGTTTCTGGAAAAATAGAATTAAATTTTAAAAGTATGTATATATTGACGGACAAATATGGTCATAACTTATTTGCTAAATTTTCATATATTGGATGAAATAGATAATAATAATAATAATAATAATAATAATAATAATAATAATAATAATAATAATAGTAAATTGTTCTAAATAAACATGTTGCGTATAGTAAAGGAGGTTTCAATTCTTTCTCCAGTTACTTTGTTTACCGCTGAAGCCAACAGTGGAAAAGGAAACCTATAAATTGCTCATATTAAGAATCTAATTCTGAAAGAGACTTATTCATAACAGGTAAAAGGTAGTGATTCTATCATTATCATTTCTATGATTGTTATTATAAACATAATTTCACGGTTTTTACTAAAATAGATATCATTATTATTATATTTATCATTATCATTATCTTTACAATTATTTAGGTTTTTTATTATTTCTATTTTTGGTTATTAATAATGATAATGATATTACTGGCTAGATGGACTAAAATAAGAACATACAAGGTGGGAAAGTTTGTAAAGACAACTTTATCAAGTATCTAAAATCATATATACATGCATACATAATTCCTATATAAATGTCTATATTAATGAAGTATATATAAAGAAAAACACTATTCATCATTTTTATTTCAGGATATAGGTACATCAATTATCTAGATATTGAAAGGTAATATTTCTACTCCATGATTTTTTTTTTTTTCAGAGGTTTTGAACACAGAAATCATCCAAGGCCTTTACTTCCTGGAATTAACGTCTGCCAATGCACTCCAGACCTGGAGAGTGGTTGTTTGCATAACTTTTTTCTTTCTTTCAACCGGAAAAGTTTCTAAGATGCAGGTTCAGAAACCGGTGAAGAGATGTAAAAAACACGCGAAATGAAAATAAAAACAAATAATGTCTAGTGGTGTGGTTGAATATAGATTATGTTATTTTGGTCTTGTTCTATACTGTTTACAAATATAAGTAAATGTAATCCAATGGCCTAGGTGGTCTAGTTCATTACAAAAGTTATGATTTTTTTATTACTTTTATTTCTAAACACTGTTTATATGTTTATAATAAGGACATATGATTTTTTGGATGGTTTTGTTTTAGTCGGGTAAAAATAAACCCTTCAAGTTATGAAAGTAAAATATATCTTATTCCATATAATTATCCTAATTAGTCCTAATCAACGAAAACTGTTTTATTTCAATGTATTGAGTAATTATATAAATTTCAATAGTAGATGTTAAACATAAACAGTAAGTATTGCAAAATTTTCAGAACTGGACGGTACAATTTTCCAAAATCTTGTAGACTTTAAAATGGCACAAATGGATGGTACTGTACTTAACCCTACAGATTTTCTTTTTTTAATCTTTATCAATCCTTTTACAATGAAGTTTAATCGCATAGTTCAAGATATATCTTTCCAATTCGTCATTAATAAGGATCTTTTGTCTTTTTTTTTATTACGGATAAAATGAAGGGTCCAAAAGGCCTTATGTATATATGTATATATATATGTTTATATATATATATACATATATATATATATATATATATATATATATATATATATACATATATATATATATATATATATATATATATATATATATATACTGTATATATATATTTATATATGTATATATATATATATATATATATATATATATATATATATATATATATATATGTATATATATTTATGTGTATATATGTATATATATGTATATATATAAATATCTATAAATATGTATGTATATATATATGCATATATATATATATATATATATATATATATATATATGTATATATATGTATATACATGTATATACATACATACATATATATATATATATATATATATATATATATATATATATATATATATATATATATATATAATTGCTGTTGCAGGTGTTGAGGTGCCGGTGATGAGAAATGAGAATGAGAGAGAGATTACAAGAGAGGAAATGAGGAGATCACTAGATTAAACGAGAGTAGGAAAAGCATCGAATATGGATGGTGTGAGAGCTTAGATGTTGAAGGAAGGGGGTGTGACTATACCTGCATGGTTGGTGAGATTGTTTAATATGTGTTTTGTGTTGTCAATACTACCAGTATATTGATTTTGGGCATGTATTGTACCACTATATAAGGGTAAGGGAGATGTGCATGAGTGTTGTAATTCAAGGGGTATTCATTTGTTGAGTGTATTTGGAAAAGTGTATGGTAGAGTACTGATTAATATGATTAAAGATAAAACAGAGAATGCAATCTTAGAAGTACAGGGTGTCTTTAAAAGCGGTAGGGGTTTCATGAATCAGATTTTACAGATAGGCAGGTAAGGAGATGTATGTTGCATTTATGGATATAGAGAAAGCGTATGATAGAGTTGATAGGGAAGCATTGTGGAATGTGATAAGGTTATATGGAGTTAGTGGAAGGTTGTTGCAAGCAGTGAAAAGTTTCTACAAAGATAATGAAGCGTTTTTTTAGAATAGGAAATGAAGTGAGCTATTGGTTTCCATGAGAGTGGGGCTGAGACAGGGATGTGTGATGTTGCCATGGTTATTTAACTTGTATGGTGATGGAGTGGTGAGAGAGGTAAATGTTCGAGTGCTTGGACGATGATAGAAACTGGTAGACGAGAATGACCATGAATGGGAGGTAAATCAGTTGTTTGCGGATGATACTGTCCTGGTTGCAGACGCGGAGGTGAAGCTTGGCAGATTAGTGACAGAATTTGGAAGGGTGTGTGAGGGAAGGAAGTTGAGAGTTAAGGTTATGAGAAGTAGGAGAAGGGAGAGTGGTGCGAGGTTGAATGTCATGTTGAACAGAGTTACTTGAGGGGGTGGATCTATTTAAGTACTTGGGGTCTGTTGTTGCAGTAAATGGTGGACTGGAAGCAGATGTACGTCGGAGAGTGAATGAAGGGTGCAAAGTGTTGGGGGCAGTTATGGGTGCGGTAAAAAATAGATGGTTGGGCATGAATGTAAAGAGAGTTCTGTATGAGAAAGTGATTGTACCAACTGTGATGTATGGATCAGAGTTGTGTGGAATGAAAGTGACGGAGTGACAAAAATTTAATGTGTTTGTGATGAAGTCTCTAAGAAGTATGGCTGGTGTATCTCGAGTAGATAGGGTTAGGAACAAAGTAGTGAGGGTGAGAACTGGTGTAATAAATGAGTTAGCAGCTAGAGTGGATATGAATGTGTTGAGGTGGTTTGGCCATGGTAAGAGAATGGAAAATGGCTGTCTGCTAAAGAAGGTGATGAATGCAAGACTTGATGGGAGAAGTACAAGAGGAAGGCCAAGGTTTGGGTGGATGGATGGAGTGAAGGAAGCTCTGGGTGATAGGAGGATAGATGTGACAGAGGCAAGAGAGCGTGCTAGAAATAGGAATGAATGGCGAGCGTTTGTGATACAGTTCCAGCAGGCCCTGCTGCTTCCTCCAGTGCCTTGGATGACCTCGGAGGTAGTAGCAGTAGGAGATTCAGCGTTATGAATCTTCACCTGTAGTGGATAACGGGGCAGGGGGTGGGTGGGCTGTGGCACTCTAGCAGTACCAGACGAACTCAGTTGAGTCCCTTATCAGGCTGAGAGGAACATAGAGAGGAAATGTCCCCTTTCTTTTCATTTGTTTGCTGTCGGCTACCCCAAAAATTGGGGGAAGTGCCTTGGTATTTGTATGTATGTATGTATATATATACATATATATATATATATATATATATATATATATATATATATATATATATATGCATTTATATATATTATATATATACATAGATATATATATATACATAGATATATATATATATATATATATATATATATATATATATATATATATATATATATATATACACATATATCATATATATATACATATATATATATAAATATATATATATATATATATATATATATATATATATATATATATATATGTGTGTGTGTGTGTGTCTGTGTGTGTGTGTGTGTCTGTATGTGTATATAAAATATATATATATATATATATATATATATGTATATATATATATATATATATATATATATATATATATATATATATACATATAGGCTATATGTGTGTGTGTGTATATATATATATATATATATATATATATATATATATATATATATATATAAATATATATATATATATGTGTGTATATATATATATATATATATATATATATATATGTATATATATATATATATATATATATATATATATATATATATATATATATATATATATGTGTGTGTGTGTGTGTGATTGTATATATATATATATATATATAGAGAGAGAGAGAGAGAGAGAGAGAGAGAGAGAGAGAGAGAGAGAGAGAGAGAGAGAGAGAGAGAGAGAGAGAGAGAGAGAGAGAGAGAGAAATCAATCCATATCTTATTTATCAGCCATTCCTTTACCCTTCATTTATCATTCGAGGATATATTGACTAGTTTTCCTCTTATGACATATGTATTTTCGTATGGTTAACACACCGATGTACAGAACTAGAAATAACACCACAACGTATATCTTGTTGTATACAGTATATC
This sequence comes from Palaemon carinicauda, assembly GCF_036898095.1. Classification (NCBI taxonomy): domain Eukaryota; kingdom Metazoa; phylum Arthropoda; class Malacostraca; order Decapoda; family Palaemonidae; genus Palaemon; species Palaemon carinicauda. The sequence goes on from NW_027171900.1 coordinate 61,013, forward strand.
GCAATTACTTGAAAACTTTAGATACAACTTGACTGTATAAAGTCTTGATAACATATAAATAGAATTTAGTAACTAGTAATATCATATAAAATATCTATTACATCTAAATAATTTTTAGCAATGATTAATAGGCTACGGTATAGAATTTCGATTACATCGAAATAAACATTAATAAATCGAACAAGAAAATAATTTTATAAACTCCAAATAGAAAATCAACATAGATCACCCTAAGAACTCTTCGTTACCTTGCCAAAATGAATAGAATGATAAATGTATTGGCACAACCTCAGTTATTAAGTCACCTTCAATGTTTCCCTGAAATACATAAGGAAGACGTAGGGAGATGACACAAAGGGAATCAGTATATGAGTGTGATTTATAGCCACCTGAAAGGTGCCATAAATCAGACGAAGATTGTGGGGAAAAGGTTTGTCTGCGATGAAGGATGAGAAATATTCCTTAAAGAATCTCTCTCTCTCTCTCTCTCTCTCTCTCTCTCTCTCTCTCTCTCTCTCTCTCTCTCCTTAGCTCTTTTTCACTCTCCCATGCTAACTTTTTCTCTCCCTTGCTCTCTTCTCTTCTCCCTTTGCCTTTGCTCTATTTCCTTTTTCTTCTCCCTCTCCCTATCCCTCGCTCTTTCCCTCTCCTTCACTCTCAGTCTTTCCCTCTTCTTCACTCTCACTCTCTTTCCCTCTCCCTCACCCTCATCCTGACTTTCGCTTTTTGCCTATCTCCCCCATTCTCGCTCTCTTTCACTCTCCCTCTCTCTCTCTCTCACCCTCGCTCTCATTCCTTATTTATGCATATGTATCTGTTTAAACATACATAAACTTAGATATTGTCTCTGCTACAAGCAAATCTATTCAGTATTCCTTATTACTTGAATATTATGTTCTTATATATACTTTAAAACTTATGTGCTATGTTTAGATCGATATGAATCCTAGTATCATAATATCATTAAGATAATATTAAAATAATGTTATGAATGTAATAAATATTACTCATTTATGTATATATATATATATATATATATATATATATATATATATATATATATATATATATATATATATATATATACGGCCCCACACACGTGTGTGTTTAAAAGTATGTATCAATCTATCTATCTATACACATGAATATACATAAACTCAAATATATATATATATATATATATATATATATATATATATATATATATATATATATATATATAACGTATATATATAATGTATATATATATATATATATATATATATATATATATATATATATATATATATATATATATATATATATATATGTGTGTGTGTGTGTGTGTGTGAAACAAATGCTAAAAAGAAAACAAAGACAGAAATAGATAATTGAAAATTTTTGATTAAGTAATAAAAGTTACAAATTAGAGCATTTTAAGTATTCCAATATTTATAGTGAAGTCAAACGAGAGCCAGGAATAACTGGAGAGAATATTTAAACAGGAAA
>NW_027171900.1:70000-90000 GCF_036898095.1 Palaemon carinicauda
TGTGATCGTCTCGTTATTAGGTCCCTTGGATGCATATACCATTCCTTCTCTGTTTCCATAATTCATTGATTCGAATTTATCGGAGTTAAATACCATCCTATTTATCTCCGCCCATTCATATATTTTGTTTAGATCTCTTTGTAGTGAGTTCCTATCTTCATCACAAGTAATTTCTCTACTTATTCTTGTGTCATCAGCGAAACTTCTCACTACAGAGTTTTCAACATCACAGTCTATGTCTGAGATCATAATAACAAACAGCAGTGCAGCTAATACCGTACGATGTGGCACACCAGATATTACCTGAGCTTCATCCGATTTCTCGTCATTTGCAACCACTATCTGTTTTCTGTTTTGCAGGAATTCTTTTACCCATTTTCCTATCTTTCCCACAATATTATGCTTTCTCATTTTTTTCTCTAATATATGATGGTCTACCTTGTCAAAGGCTTTTGCAAAATCTAGATAGATCACATCTGTGTCTTTTTCATTTATCATATTTTTGTATATGTTTTCATAATGTGCTATCAGTTGGGTTTGTGTACTTTTTCCGGGCACAAAACCGTGTTGACCTATATTAAACCAATTTTTTTTTTAACCAAATGATCCATTATTTTCTTTTTTATTACCCTCTCATACACTTTCATAATATGTGATGTTAGACTAACAGGTCTATAATTGCTTGCCTTTAGTCTTGATCCACTTTTGAAGATAGGGGTTATATAAGCTAATTTATGTTTAACATATATCTCGCTCATATCTACACTTTGTCTTCGCAGTATTGCAAGCAGCTTCGCGATAGTGTTTGCAGTTTTTTTTTTAACAAAATCGCTGGAACTCCATCTGGTCCGGCTGCAGATCCATTTTTAATTTCGTTTATAGCCTTGACAATATCTGCTTCGTTAATATCTATATCCGTTAGATATTCAACATTTTCTTTTCTCATTTCTGTTTCATTATTCTTATTCGCAATTCTTTGCGTGAACTCACTCTTATATTTTTCTGCTAATATGTTGCATATTTCCCTTTTTTTCATTTGTTAGCCTTCCTTCAATTCTTAGAGGGCCTATTTCTAACCTCCCTTTATTCTTCTTTTTTGCATAGGAGTAAAATACTTTTTTTATATATATATTTTGAAGTGTCCTTTCTTCTAAGTCCCTTTTTCATTTTCTTTTGACTGTATAATCTTTTGTTCTGCATTTTCTATATTACATTTTATTTCCATCATTTTCCACACATTTTTTTTCTTTTGCAAGATTTTTCTTCCACTTTCTAATTATCTGAAATAAGATCCTTTTTTCTCTTGGTATGCATGTCTTTTGTTTATTGTTTTTCTTCGGTACATATTTTTCAACAATTTTCTCCAGTATTTTGTACAGTATGTCTATATTTACCTGTATATTATCACTTATAAACACATTTTTCCATTCTTTATTCAGTTCTTCATTTATTTCTGACCATTTTATATTCTTACTATAAAAATTATATTTTCCATATCCTTCCCAACGTTTTGTGCTTTGATTAATTCTGTGATCACTTGCTTTGGAATGGACTATTAATTCTATGACATTATGGTCTGAAATTCCCGTGTTATACACTATTATTTCTTTAACATAATTCACCTCATTCACAAATACTAGATCTAGGAGATTTTCCTTTCTAGTTGGAATGTGGTTTATTTGTTGCTTATTATGTTCTAATAGCTTATCTTGAAGCTTTTTAAATTGCCTCTTTTCTTCTGCGCTACTATTACTCTCTTTTTTATATGTATACATACAACCACTTTCTTCTATCCATTCTTTCCAATCCACGAAAGGAAAGTTAAAATCTCCGGATAGGAGTATATTCCAGTCTCTATGGTTTCTACATATATCATCTATTTTTTCTATTATTATGTCAAACTCCTTAGTATTTGGGGTCTGTAAACTACAATATTCACTAGTTTTTCATATTCAAATTCTACCGCAATCAATTCACATTCTGTGTTGCTGTGTTTTTCACAGACATTTCCTTGATTTATGTCTCTTCCATATATTGCTGTTCCCTCTTGATTCCTATTTGTTCTGTCTGATCTATAAGTTTGGAAACCCTTTATCTGGCCATCACTGCCAGTCTCTTGGGAATACCATGTTTCACTTATATTTAATATATCTATTTTTTCAATTTGGGTTAGTTCTAAGAACTCTATTTTCCTTTTAGAGTTACTCGTGACTAAACCCTGTGCATTCATCACTATTATGGTTTGTGTTTCATCCCCATTATTTAATATTGGTAATAATATGGATTCTCCCATGCATCCTTCCTGTTCTGATATGATGTTCTTTTCTTCATTTCCAGGAATTCCGCCATTAAAAAATCCAACTTTTCTATTATATTTGCTCTTTCACCTTCATATTTATTTTTGTGTGTATACCTGCAATTATCCCCATATCTGCACCAACCCCTGGCATTATAGATGCATTCTTTGTAGTTGGGCTCTAAATGTGCAGATTTGAGTTGAAAGACATCATATCTTGGGGCTTTTGGTGCATAGCACGGTATATACGCGGCCTGCTTTTTTGTTTCTTTTTTTGTTTCATTTTTGCTTCCATTTTTCTTTTCAGTTTGCTGAGTTTTCTTACTCTCATTCATGGTTGCAGGATGCATATATCGAAATTTTTTGTTGAAACTGCATCCTTTTCCTTCTTTTAGGTTTTTGCATATTTTTGGGTGGAGATCTCTGCATTCGTCTCCATATCCGTCTAAATACGCACATTTACCATATATTTCATAATTATGGCATATCTTTGGATGCTTTTAGTAGCATCTTTCGCCAAATCTGCAATTTCATCTTTTCAGCAAATTGCAGACTATATCTTTCTTTTTTTTTTTTTTTTTTTGTTCTTGCTCTTCCCTAAAAGTATGTAGGTCCGGGTAAAGTCTCTTGGGTCTATTATTTGTTTCCATCTGATAATTTATTTCTTCATAAGTATGTTGCTGGATGGCATCATAAGTTATATAAATGATTTCCTCTACATCCTTACACATACCCTGTTAATTTTTCTCTTCTTCTTCTTCTTCTTCTTCTTCTTCTTCTTCTTCTTCTTTATCTTCAACTATTGGCAGATTTAGTCTCGACTTAATTATATTTTCTATCCAGACTAAGCATGTTGAGCAGAATACCTTTGTGTCTTTATTTTTTATTTTTTGCTGTATTTCAGCACATGTAAGGTGCATTGAAACATAGCAGGCATCACATTTTCTAATCAGTTGTTGAGGATTATTAATGGAATACCATATCTTACATGTATTACACCATTTTGGCATTCTTTTTCCCAATGCATCAATCAGCATATTCACCATATTGGACTTCTTATTGTTCTTTGATGGAATGTGTTGATTGATGTAAACTTTCTTTATAAGTCTCTTTATCACTTGGATCCTCTTTGGAATTTCTTCTATTATTTTGCTGATGTTTTCCGCAGATTTGCTCCAGTTTATTGGATCATATTGTTTCAATAGTCTGCGAATATTTTTCCGTCACACTGGTTGGAGTTACTAGCAACCTCTGTTATTAGACATTCGAGCTCATGTTTCGCCAAATCATGGAATTTACTTTTGCTGACTCCAGCGATGTCTCTCCAAGAGTGGCCTGTATTATACGCCATCTTGATCAGATTTTTAGTAATTCACAAGATAACTATCCTATGCCGACGTTTTGTCACACTTTTCTGCCCTCAAACTAATCACCGACTATTCACGAAAACTTGTAACTATATTGCACTTGATAGCCTTTTGTTATCCGCGTTAAATCAGGATATTCTTAGGGATGCACAAGTGTATTCACTCACTGGCATACAGATACAACTCAGAGAGAGAGAGAGAGAGAGAGAGAGAGAGAGAGAGAGAGAGAGAGAGAGAGAGAGAGAGAGAGAGAGAGAGAGATCTTTTAGCTGATGTGATTATACAATGATTTTGTATTGACATTTTTCAGCCATTGATATAATTCTCTTGAAAAACTTATTTTTTAATTAAGAATATGCAAATTATGTTATTTGATTATAACGACTACTAATTTTGATAGAATTATATATAAGATTCAATATGAAGATATAATTTATGAATACATATGATAATGAAAAATTCACTGAATTTTTTTAATGGTTATTAAAGTAAAGCATTTTTTCTGGTTCTATTATTATTATTATTATTATTATTATTATTATTATTATTATTATTATTATTATTATTATTATTATTATTATTATTATTATTATTATTATTATTATTATTATTATCACTTTTGTGTTCATTATTATTGCACAAGTGTATTCACTCACCGGCACACAGATACAACTCAGAGAGAGAGAGAGAGAGAGAGAGAGAGAGAGAGAGAGAGAGAGAGAGAGAGAGAGAGAGAGAGAGAGAGAGATCTTTTACCTGATGTGATTATTATACAATGATTTTGTATTGACATTTTTCAGCCATTGATATAATTCTCTTGAAAAACTTATTTTTTTAATTAAGAATATGCAAATTATGTTATTTGATTGTAACGACTACTAATTTTGATAGAATTATATATCAGATTCAATATGAAGATATAATTTATGAATACATATGATAATGAAAAAATCACTGAATTTTTTAAATGGTTATTAAAGTAAAGCATTTTTCTGGTTCTATTATTATTATTATTATTATTATTATTATTATTATTATTATTATTATTATTATTATTATTATCACTTTCGTGTTCATTATTATTATAAAAATAATTAAAACAAGATTTAATATAAAAAGGCCATTTCCAAACATGGAATCTAGAATAAAAAAAAAAAAAAAAAAAAAAAAAAAAAAAAAATGAGATATGTTTTCAACGCTAAGACAAATGTAAAAAAAATCTGTTAAAAATCGAAATGGAACATTTCATAAATTCTGAAAAAAATAACTGAAAAAACGGTGACTTTTTAAACTTTCATTTTGTCAAGGAAAAAAAATGGAACTCGGTTTTATCATGAAACCTGTTAACAATAATGAATAGTTATTAATAAGACTAAAACCCTTTTTGCATTATATTTTAATATTAAAGACATTTTAAGGTCTTTAATACACGTTCCAAGAATATATATCTTGTGCATTCATCTAATTTCATATTAAAATACTAAATCATTTTGAAATACCTACTAGCAATTCTGCATGGTTCCACCATTCTGGAATTAATGTTTTCCCTTTTTTGCATATTCCAAAGAATTCTGATCTGCCAAGTGATTGCTAGAAGGCAACTTAGATTCAACGTAATAAAAGTATGTATAATTTACTTCCCTATATAGCTAGTTTGTTTACATACCTATAACTAGATTTTCTCTCTCTCTCTCTCTCTCTCTCTCTCTCTCTCTCTCTCTCTCTCTCTCTCTCTCTCTCTCCTCAAACATATCTAAATGTTTATGATCAACTCTTGATAACTCGATTGAATTTATTTACTTTTCACCTAAGAAATATAAACATACACAAATAAAAAAAAAGAAAAAAACATAGGATACGTCGGCTTCCGGTTTATCAATAGACCAAAGAGAAGAGATTACAGCACAACTTTCAATAAAGAGAGAGAGAGAGAGAGAGAGAGAGAGAGAGAGAGAGAGAGAGAGAGAGAGAGAGAGAGAGAGAGAGAGAGAGAGAGAGAGAGAGTGGTTGTATTGAATTGTGCATAATATTAATAATAATAATAATAATAATAGTAATAATAATAATGATAATAATAATAATAATAATCTTCCCAACAGTCATAATGAAAAGTACGTGTCTGGCTACACATACACACACACACACGTATATACATACATATATATATATATATATATATATATATATATATATATATATATATATATATATATATATATATATATATATATATATATATATATATATATATATATATATATATATATATGTATATGCATATATATATATGGTATCGTCACGGTCATGCTAGCTTCCTGGAGCATGGTTCTATTCCCAAGCTAGCCAGAAGCTATTGTCTTTAAAGGGTTTCGCCTTGGGACTCTGATCCTGAGGTCCGCAAGAGAATCCAGATATTAAGGTACTAAGATATATGGCTATCTGCATATGAAAAACACGTCCAAATGTGCAAAATTTATCATATATATATATATATATATATATATATATATATATATATATATATATATATATATATATATATATATATATATATATGTATATACAGTATATATATATATATATATATATATATATATATATATATATATATATATATATATATATATATATATATATATATATATATATATATATATATATATGTGTGTGTGTGTGTGTGTGTGTGGGTGTGTGTATGTGTGTGTGTGCGTGCGTGTGCAATTGCGTCCTGCTATCTCCTTGTCTGGGGTAAGGGAAGAAGTCGTCATAACCTTGTGAGAGAGTGTGCTTGTGCGTGCCAGTCTATATATTTAGCCATTTTTGACGGGTTACGTACACTAGTAATAATATATTATGATAATTCATAATTACCGATAACCAGCTATAAATGGATCGACGGTAAAATCCGCAAAAAATATTCATAATATATATCATCAGGGACAAAAATATAATATTCTTTTATGTTAATTTGGGTATTATGAATAACATACATTTATGGCATTATTATTAATTTATGTATATGTTCTCTATCTGAGGATTTTAAATTTATAAATGGATATATATAATTGAAATTCGTACTTAATACGTATTGGAAATTTTCAATTATATCCAGAACGATTCAACGGTGGTAAGGTTAGTCGTATCAGGGACGCTTTTAGTGATTAAATTTCTTGAAACTATATACAAATTAAGAAAATTGTCTTTTATATCCTTGAAGATTCAACTAATAGCACGATTGTTGATGATGAGCTTAGAGTAGGCTCCACTTTGTAGGGGTGCCAATCGTAAAAATATTTCCCAAAATACACTAATCAAGACACGCTAATGAAACTTTCAAGCAATATTAGCACTATAATAAGGCATATCCTCTGTAAGTTTTATCATCCTACATGGAAAATAAAGGATTTTATGAATGAAAATGTGAAAATCGGAGCCAGCGACTTAAATGTTATTTGGTGATCGGTGAGAAACTACTGTCTTGAATTGAAATTCGGTCCGTAGGTATGTTTATTTATCCACCTGGAACATGCACACAAAGTTTTATCAAAATTGAACAGTAGATAAGCACACAGCAAGAAAAAAATGAGCAATAACTTTAGTGAAAGCCAAGCCGATGATGGAGCGAAACCTAGAAATAAATATTCACCAAAAATTAAAATCTCTATTTAGGGACAAAACCTTCTGTGTATCTGTAGGTATTATGTCACTTGATAGTCTAAAACATCTAAAAATTATATTACTTAAGGCATAAGAGCAGGACGAGCAAAGAAATACACCCCTCTCCCCCCCAAAAAAAAAAAAAAAAAAAAAAAAAAACGAGAAAAAGCGATATTTTTTTCTAATGACACAGGGAGATGGGAGATAATCTCATAGTCACCCCTGAATTAATTTTCTTTGATGAAATTGATATTAGAAAACGACCTCGACCAATTTTTGAGAGGTAAACTATAAAAATTACACACTTACTAATGATATTTCTTATTTTTACTTTGAACATAAGGGGGGCGTTGACGACCATGGGGGGCATTATAGAGGCTGGAGATGAATTCTACACGTATCACGGCCCTCTGATAGGCAAAAGGAAGACTTTTAGCAAAGAAAAAAAAAATTGGCAAAAATCAGCCCACAAAGTGGAGCCTAATAGATTTCGTTTTTTATATGTCTTACAAGTGGAGAAGAAAAATAGTTAGTCTGACATAACCCATTTCATTCAGACTATTCATAATTTTTTCCTCAATAGCATGAAAAAAAAATAACATAAATAAAATATTTCAAGCTTCTACTTCACCTTAAGCTCTACAAATGTATTACAAGTCACGTCTCTACTAAATATTAATTCTTATTATTCAGTCTACAAGAATAACATAAAGATTCAAACATTACTTTTATTAAGCTTTTCATTCATTTTAGTTTTCCCCATTACAGACGCTATTATCATGTAGACATAAGGATTTACATTTGTTACCACTTCTAACATTTTTCTTCTTAATATACAAGACTTAAATATTCATGAATCTAACCATCAGAAATTTAAAAAACTTAAATATGCACGAATTTAATCATCGGGAATTCTAACAAATAAACACGAAGAGGCAATCTATACAACTTGAATGATCTTAGAAATGGTATTAATTTATTAGTTATATTTGATATTACGAAGCTTAAAATACAAATACTATGCTTAATAAAGATTATTAATGAATAGTATAACTACATAATAATATGTTAATGATCCTTATGTATGTACAGATCGTGACAAAGGCCCATTTCTTCCATTCCGGTGAATTTTTGGTTAGTGACTGCCAAATGATCTGGTGTCAAATGCTAGAATCTGGCGAATATTGGGAGTCCCGTCATCTTGATATGGTGATAAAAACTGTGATTGGTGGGAACCGTGGTGTTTGACAAAGTCCTGCACGAAAATCTTTCCGGTACGACGTGATGAGGTGGGCGTATGCCTTCGTGGGTGTACTGATGTGAACAAGAAGGTCGGAGCGGGCTGGTTGGAGAGGGGTTGACAAGTGAGATTCATTGTTGACCTAGCCGTCAGTGAGAAATATCAAGTAGGAGCTGATAATGTAAGTAAAAATTCACCGACAATTGGCAATGTTATGCAGCAACAAGAAACTTCCAGTGATATTTGATGCTTCCAAACGATAATGTACAGTTGTCGTAACCATGGGTGGGTATTGCAAATCCATTGACAGCAACTAAGTAGACATAGGCAGAATTAGACAGACTTAGCTGTGTCTTGGCGAGGGGCCTTGGCAGAAGAGAACAGCATGCACCCGTGTCTACCAAAAATCGCATTTATGTTTTCAGGCCACTGACAACATTTCTTTTCCGCAGTCCAAAATCTGGATTGATAGTAACATAAATACGTCAGATGGGCATCAGTAAATGGCGGTAAAGGTCTTTGGTTGGGGCGTGAGTGAGTGATGGGTGGTGGAAGGTTTTGTCGTTGCTCCTGCATGTTACTGGGTGGGCGTCTGTGTACTATCACATTCATGATAGATTTAGTTGATGTTTATTAGTTGCCCACTTCCTCTGGAGTGGATGTGTTGATGTAGGTCTTAAAGGTGGTGAAGTGGTTGTCCACAAAGGAGGCCACTTTGGTTATCAGATCCTTCATAAGCAAAATGATGACATCGGTGATGGCGAAATGAACAGGTTCTGGTAGGCGCCTTACCCAAAACCAAAAAATAGATTCACTTTACAAGGGTAGCCATCTTTGGCATGTTGCAGGCGAGCAATACTGGCCATTTCATAGAGAGTGAGCGAAGCCTTTCGGTTCCGCACTGGTTGTTTAGAGAGGAGCAAAAGTTTTGCCAGCGAGTGGCAGGCGGTGGCGAGTATTGTTCCAGGAGGTATGATTTGAGGGCATCATACAATATTGGGGTGTCCTCTTACTAGCACAGCCAATTGTAGATTTCCTGGAAAATGTCCTCAGGGATCGCCGCAAGAACATATTCTGCTTTGGTGCTTGATACAATCACACCACTGATGCAAAATTGGACTTTAGAACACTGGAACCAGGCAAGAACTTCTCCGCTGGTGAAAGACGGTAGTTACAGGGATGTGGCGTTGATAGTACAGTAAGTGTCGGAAGGCATCATCATCAAACAGTAAGAGAGAGCAGTGAGGGAGAAGGCAGGACACTCCGAGGGTCACCAATGTGCGAGGTGACAGTAAGGTAATAACTGGGAGGCAAGGTGAATGCAACTAAACCTTATTAAACAGAGTGTGTATGAAGTACATGTGATACTATATGAAGAACTTTAATCTCATGTTACCTAATATCATTTTGATTAGGAAAATTAATTTCTTATGAGAAACATCGCGTAAACATCCCATTATTTCCAATACATTGATGATGTGCTTCCTAATATTTTTCTCCAATTCTTATTTATGTATAGATTGGTAAAGGCTATACTACCACTGAAGTGATAGCCCGTAAAGTTATTATTTCCCCAATTTATTTAATCCGATTCATGTGGGAAAGGTGTAGATAGTTTTTTTATTTATGGAGAATTTGTTTTTTATTATATCACCACCCCATTAAGAATTATTTCGAAATAGTGTACTCGACCTGTCAAGAATGATCATTCTAAGTATTTATGTAGATATGTGAGGGAGAAGGCAGGACACCCCGAGGGTCACCAATGTGCGAGGCAACAGTAAGGTAATAACTGGGAGGCAAGGTGAATGCAACTAAACCTTATTAAACAGAGCGTGTATGAAGTACATGTGATACTATATGAAGAACTTTAATCTCATGTTACCTAATATCATTTTGATTAGGAAAATTAATTTCTTATGAGGAGAAACATCGCATAAACATCCCATTATTTCCAATACATTGATGATGTGCTTCCTAATATTTTTCTCCAATTCTTATTTATGTATAGATTGGTAAAGGCTATCCTACCACTGAAGTGATAGCCAGTAAAGTTATTATTTCCCCAATTTATTTAATCCGATTCATGTGGGAAAGGTGTAGATAGTTTTTTATTTATGGAGAATTTGTTTTTTATTATATAACCACCTCATTAAGAATTATTTTGAAATAGTGTACTCGACCTGTCAAGAATGATCATTCTAAGCATTTAAGTAGATATGTAAACACAATACCTCCTCTCACCATGATACAAATACTCTCTCCTCCCCATACCCGAGTGAGAAAACTCAGCAAACTGAAAAGAAAAATGAAAGCAAAAAATGAAACAAAAAAGCAGGCCGCGTATATACCGCGCTATGCACCAAAGGCCCCAAGATATGGGATCTTTCAACCCAAATATGCACATTTAGAGCCCAACTACAAAGAATGCATCTATAATGCCAGGGGTTGGTGCAGATATGGGGATAATTGCAGGTATACACACAAAAATAAATATGAAGGCGAAAGAGCAAATATAATAGAAAAGTTGGATTTTTTAATGGCGGAATTCCTGGAAATGAAGAAAAGAACATCATATCAGAACAGGAAGGAAGCATGGGAGAATCCGTATTATTACCAATATTAAATAATGGGGATGAAACACAAACCATAATAGTGATGAATGCACAGGGTTTAGTCACGAGTAACTCTAAAAGGAAAATAGAGTTCTTAGAAGAACTAACCTAAATTGAAAAAAATAGATATATTAAATATAAGTGAATCATGGTATTCCCAAGAGACTGGCAGTGATGACCAGATAAAGGGTTTCCAAACTTATAGATCAGACAGAACAAATAGGAATCAAGAGGGAACCGCAATATATGGAAGAGACAAAAATCAAGGAAAAGACTGTGAAAAATACAGCAACACAGAATGTGAATTGATTGCAGTAGAATTTGAATTTGAAAAACTAGTGAATATTGTAGTTTACAGACCCCTAAATACTAAGGAGTTTGACATAATAATAGAAAAAATAGATGATATATGTAGAAACCATAAAGACTGGAATATACTCCTATCCAGAGATTTTAACTTTCCTTTCGTGGATTGGAAAGAACAGATAGAAGAAAGTGGTTGTATGTATACATATAAAAAAGAGAGTAATAGTAGCGCAGAAGATAAGAGGCAATTTGAAAAGCTTCAAGATATGCTATTAGAACATAATATGCAGCAAATAAACCACATTCCAACAAGAAAGGAAAATGTCCTAGATTTAGTATTTGTGAATGAGGTGAATTATGTTAAAGAAATAATAGTGTATAACACAGGAATTTCAGACCACAATGTCATAGAATTAATAGTCCATTCCAAAGCAAGTGATCGCAGAATTAATAAAAGCACAAAACATTGGGAAGGATATGGAAAATGTAATTTTTATAGTTAGAATATAAAATGGTCAGAAATAAATGAAGAACTGAATAAAGAATGGAAAAATGTATTTGTAAGTGATGATATACAGGTAAATACTGACATACTGTACAAAATACTGGAGAAAATTGTTGAAAAATATGTACCGAAAAAAAACAATAAACAAAAGACATGCATACCAAGAGACAGAAGGATCTTATTTCAGAAAATTAAAAAGTAGAAGGAAAAATCTTGTAAAAGAAAAAAATGTGCAGAAAATGATGGAAATTAAATGTAAGATAGAAAACGCAGAACAAAAGATTATACAGTCGAAAGAAAATGAAAAAAGGGACTTAGAAGAAACGACACTTCAGAATATAAAAAAAACCCCAAAGTACTTTACTCCTATGCAAAAAAGATGAATAGAGGGAGATTAGAGATAGGCCCTCTAAGAATTGAAGGACAGCTAACGAATGAAAAAAGGAAATATGCAACATATTAGCAGAAAAATATAAGAGTAACTTCACGGCAAGAATTGCGAATGAGAATAATGAAATAGAAATTGAGAGAAGAAAATGTTGAATATCTAACGGATATAGATATTAATGAAGCAGATATTGTCAAGGCTATAAACGAAATTAAAAATGGATCGGCAGCCGGATCAGATGGAGTTCCACCGATTTTGTTAAAAAAAACTGCAAACACTATCGCGAAGCTGCTTGCAATACTGCTAAGACAAGGTGTAGATATGAGCGAGATATATGTTAAACATAAATTAGCTTATATAACCCTTATCTTCAAAAGTGGATCAAGAGTAGAAGCAAGCAATATATGTTATTCTAACATCACATATTATGAAAGTGTATGGGAGGGTTATAAAAAAGAAAATAATGGATCATTTGGTTAAAAATAATTTGTTTAATATAGGTCAACACGGTTTTGTGCCCGGAAAAACTACACAAACCCAACTGTTAGTACATTATGAAAACATATACAAAAATATGATAAATGAAAAAGACACAGATGTGATCTATCTAGATTTTGCAAAAGCCTTTGACAAGGTAGACCATCATATATTAGAGAAAAAAATGAGAAAGCATAATATTGTGGGAAAGATAGGAAAATGGGTAAAATAATTCCTGCAAAACAGAAAACAGATAGTGGTTGCAAATGCCGAGAAATCAGATGAAGCTCAGGTAATACCTGGCGTGCCACAAGGTACGGTATTAGCTGCACTGCTGTTTGTTATTATGATCTCAGACATAGACTGTGATGTTGAAAACTCTGTAGTGAGAAGTTTCGCTGATGACACAAGAATAAGTAGAGAAATTACTTGTGATGAAGATAGGAACTCACTACAAAGAGATCTAAACAAAATATATTAATGGGCGGAGATAAATAGGATGGTATTTAACTCCGATAAATTTGTATCAATGAATTATGGAAACAGAGAAGGAATGGTATATGCATACAAGGGACCTAATAACGAGACAATCACAAATATGGAAGCAATTAAAGACCTTGGTGTAATGTTAAATAAGAATATGTTATGCAACGACCAAATAGCAGCACTGTTGGCTAAATGTAAAGCAAAAATGGTAATGTTATTCAGACACTTCAAAACAAGAAAAGCTGAACACATGATTATGCTTTACAAAACTTATGTACGTAGTACACTCGAGTACTGTAATGTGATATGGTACCCACACTACCAAAAGGAAATTGCACAAATAGAGAGTGTACAAAGGTCCTATACTGCTATAATACAAGAAGTTAAGGACCTTGACTACTGGGAAAGACTGCAATTTTTAAAACTATACAGTCTAGAAAGGAGGAGAGAACGCTACATGATAATACAAGCATGGAAGCAAATAGAAGGAATTACTGAAAATATCATGGAGCTAGAAATATCAGAAAGAGCAAGCCGAGGTAGATTAATAGTGCCAAGAAATATACCAGTAAAACTAAGGAAGGCGCACAGGACATTATTCCACTACGCACCAGCATCGATAATGCAGCGACTATTTAATGTAGTGCCAGCTCATCTAAGAAGCATATCATTAGTGAGCGTAGATGTGTTTAAGAATAAGCTCGAAAAATACCTTAGATGCATCCCAGACCATCCAAGACTGGAAAATGCAAAATACACTGGAAGATGCATTAGCAACTCTCTGGTGGATATACAAGGTGCCTCACACTGAGGGACCTGGGGGAACCCAAACATAAAATAAGGAAAATAAGGAAGGAATAAGGATGGACAGTGAGTACTGGGCATAAGCGAAGATATATATAAATATATATATATATATATATATATATATATATATATATATATATATATATACATACATATATATATATATATATATATATATATATATATATATATATATATATATAATATGTATATATATACATATATATATATATATATATATATATATATATATATATATATATATATATATATATATATATATATATGTATATATATATACATATATATATATATAAATATATATATATATATATATATATATATATATATATACATATATAAATATATATATATATATATATATATATATATATATATATATATATATATATATATATATATATATATATATATATATGTATATATATATACACATTTATATATATACTGTATATATACATATATATATATATATATATATATATATATATATATATATATATATATATATATATATATATATATAAATATATATATATATATATATATATATATATATTATATATATATATATATAAATATATATATATATATATATATATATATATATATATATATATATATATATATATATATATATATATATATGTATATATATATTTATATATATAATATATATATATATATATATATATATATATATATATATATATATATATATATATATATGTATATATAATGTATATATAATATATTTTGACATAGGAAAAATCTATTTTTGGGTTAGATAGCGTTGGCTACCCTTCTCCAAATAGAGTTATATTTATCTTGAAGGATTAGGAATAGGATAGTAAACGTGGGCGAAAGAGCGGTTACAACTCCCCATTCCATCATGCTAAAAATATCTTTCCCATTGAACCATTCCAGAGGCAGCCATTGCCTGAGGTGAGATCCCACACTTAGAATTATTATTATTATTATTATTATTATTATTATTATTATTATTATTATTATTATTATTATTATTAATACTAGCCAAGTTACAACCCTAGCTGGAAAAGCAAGATGCTATAAGCCCAAGGACTCCAATAGGGAAAAATAGCCCAGTGAGGAAAGGGAATAAGGAAATAAATGAATGATGAGAATAAATTAACAATATATCATTCTAAAAACAGTAACAGTATCAGAACAGATATGTTCTATATAAACTATAAACAACGTCAAAAACAGATATGTCACATATAAACCATAAAAATACTCATGTCAGCCTGGTCAACATAAAAATATTTGCTCCAACTTTGAACTTTTGAAGTTCTACAGATTCAACTACCCGATTAGGAAGATCATTCCACAACTTGGTAACAGCTGGAATAAAACTTCTAGAATACTGTGTAGTATTGAGCCTCATGATGGAGAAGGCCTGGCTATTAGAATTAACTGCCTGCCTAGTAATAAGAACAGGATAGAAGTGTCCAGGGAGATCTGAATGTAAAGGATGGTCAGAGTTATGAAAAATCTTATGCAACATGCATAATGAAGTAATTGAACGATGGTGCCAAAGATTAATATCTAGATCAGGCATAAGAAATTTAATAGACCGTAAGTTTCTGTCCAAGAAATTAAGATGAGAATCAGCAGCTGAAGACCAGACAGGAGAACATTATTCAAAAGAAGGTAGAATGAAAGAATTAAAACACTTCTTCAGAATAGATTGATCACCAAAATTCTTGGAAGACTTTCTGAATATGCCAATTTTTTTTTGCAACTGAAGAAGACACAGACCTAATGTGTTTCTCAAAAGTAAATTTACTGTCAAGAATCACACCTAAAATTTTAAAAGAGTCATACATATTTAAAAACACATTATCAATACTGAGATCCGGATGTTGAGGAACCACCGTCCTTGACCTGCTTACAATTATACTTTGAGTTTTGTTAGGATTCAACTTCATACCCCATAATTTGCACCATGCACTAATTTTAGCTAAATCTCTATTAAGGGATTCACCAACCCCAGATCTACATCTACATTCAGGAGATGGAATTGATGCAAAGAGAGTAGCATCATCTGCATATGTAACAAGTTTGTTTTCTAGGCCAAACCACATGTCATGTGTATATAGTATGAAAAGTAATGGGCCAAGAACACTACCCTGTGGAACACCGGATTTCACATTCCTATAATCACTATGGTGACCATCAACAACAACTCCTTGAGATCTATTATTTAAAAAATCAATAATAATGCTAAGAAATGACCCACCCACTCCCAACTGTTCGAGTTTGAAAACAAGGGCCTCATGATTAACATGGTCAAAGGCAGCACCAAAATCAAGGCCAATCATATAAACTTCCTGACCATAATCACCGGATTTCTGTACAGCATTGGAGATTGTAAGAAGGGCCTCACATGCTCCAAGGCCCTTACGTAAACCAAATTGTAAACTAGGAAGTAGATGATTACCTTCAGCAAACCTATTAAGACGTTTTGCCAGAAGACGTTCAAAAACTTTAGATAATATGGGAGTTATGGAAATTGGGCGGTAATCAGTGGGACTTGAGCTACCACAAACATTTTTACATAGAGGAGTAACATTACCAATTCTCCAACAAGTGCTAAAAGCTCCTCTTCTTGCTAACTTGCGCAAAATAACAGATAACCTTGGAGCTAAAAAATCTGCTGTCTTCATAAAAACAAAGGAAAAATACAATTTGGGTCTACACCTCCATAAGCATCAAGGTCCATCAACAGAGCTTTAATCTCACGAGATCGAAAAGCTAAACTAGTTAGTTTAGCCTCTGGAAAACAGGAATGAGGAAGTTCAAGTTTTTCATTACTCTGTTTACTGTCAAAAACATCAGCCAAAAGGGTTGCCTTTTCCTTTGGACAGTGAGTGACTGAGCCATCTGGTTTAAGTAAAGGAGGAACTGTTGCATCTACACTAAAGCGTGCAGATTTAAGGGTAGACCACCATTTATGTTCCTGAGTTGTACCAGAAAGGGTTTCTTTTATGGTTAAATTGTACTCCTTTTCAGTTGAGGCATAAATTCTCTGTGCAAAAGCTCGAAGCTGAGTATAGTTGTTCCATGTCAAATCTGATCTGTTACCCTTCCAAAGATGATAGGCCTCCTGCTTCTCCAAATAAGCATGTCTACAATCATCATTGAACCATGGTTTGTCCTTCACTCGGTACCTTAGCACACGAGAAGGGATATGCCTATCAATTATGTTTACTTGATTTTCATTCAAAGGGACAACAAGATCCACACTACTATATAATTGTGACCAGTTCAAGCACAAAAGATCATGCAAAATCCCATTCCAGTCTGCTTGGGATTTCATATAAATTTTACAAGAGAATAATATATCAGGGACAGGCTGCTCAGTCTTCATTACTAATGAAATCAAGGCATGATCAGATGTCCCGACTGGAAAACCAACCTTACTAGTTATAACGCCAGGGGAGTCAGCGTATACGAGGTCCAAGCAATTACCAGACCCGTGAGTAGCTTCATTTATGATTTGCTCTCAGCCAGATTCGGAGGCAAAGTCTAAAGCTCTTAAGCCATGGCGATCGGTAGGAGAGATAGAACTTAACCACTCCCTATGGTGAGCATTAAAATCACCAACAAAGACAAAAGAAGCCTTTCTATCATCCTCTTGTATCTTAGCCATAATGGTAAGAAGACAATTTAAGATAGAATCTTCCATGTCTGGATTCCGGTAGGTCGAACACAAATAAAAGTTGTTATGCCTGCCCCAAACTTTTACTACCTGAATCTCATGACATCCACATTGATAGCAGGACTTATGAGAAGCAGGGTACTCTGTCTTAATATACACTGCCATTCCCCTGGCTCTAGGGATGGTATCATGTTTCAACATTATTGGCTTCTTAAAACCAGTTATAAGGAACTCAGACGAGTGCCTCATATTAGAAACCAAAGTTTCTGAGCACAAAAGAATATCATACTGTCTGGACACAACTGTAAGGTCTTGGATATTTGCATGAAGACCACGAATATTGCAATACAGAAGACGACATTGACGAAATCTTGGACGTACCGGTCCCGGATTTCGCTCAATGTCTCAAGACAGCATAAGAATTAATAGAAATAAAAAAGAGAGAATGAAAAGTAACGTGTGGCCCATCTGGATGACATGGCTATCTCACCCAAAAATAGATTTTTCCTATGTCAAAATCCATTTTTTGGTAGGGCTTGAGCCATATCGTCCTGATAGAAATGTACCAGAGAATTATTATTGTAAAGTGTGGCCAGGAAAGTTTTAACCCTTTTACACCCCTAAGACATAATCATACTTCCTTTAGCATTGGTAACTATGGTGTATAGTTTTGGTGTAAGCGATATGTTTGTAAAAGTAGGAGCAAAAGGAAATCAACATCACAGGCACTCACTGTTGAGATCATTGTTTCCAGTAGATGAAAATACCAAAGTCTATAATACGAGGGTTAAAATTTTAGGTGTCCTACGTTTATTTTGTACTATAGGTTCAATGAAAGGAAACGCAGTCTTTTAGTGTTTCAAAAAATGCATAAATGTAACAATAATAAATTATAACATTATATACAGTAGAGTTTCCCGACCCCAAAATTATGTAACAGAGTATCAAAATAGTAACACTCATGACATGAAAGGAGAAATATCACCTTCGACTCTTTACAATATTAAAAAGTAGATTGAAAAGAAGAGCATGAGACTCTTGCACAATGTAGACTGAAAAGTCCCAACTATACAGTCTATATATACCATTTAAGAAGCTTGTTAAACGACCCCGGCCATTATGTCAATATATGGGTGTATAGGAGAAAAAACACAAAATCTCTTCTGTTGTTGTAAATTTTGATAAGCATCACATTTTAATATAAAAAAAATTGAGAGCAATGGCATCTGCATACATTCTATGAGTCACATGTCGAAGTATTATACGGTAATTACACCCTTCGGCTATCAGTCCAAGTAAAAACCTCATATAGAGTACACGTTTGAGTTTGACCTCTGACATTTACTCGTTTTTATCTGTGTTTCTCGTTTTCAGCAATAATTTCATCATGGCAAAGAGGGAAAAACAATTTCAAAATCTCGATAACATAAGGAAGAAGACAATTAGCTCTAATAAGAGTTCAAAAGTGGGTAATATCGGCGATAATTTACGGAGATAGTGAAAGCGAGGAAAGATAGCCTACAAGTAGGCACACTAACTAGCACAAGGATAAAGGTAAAAGGGGTGGTGATGGGAGACTCAGAAAATTGTGAGACGGCATGACAGGAAGAACCAACAGCAACATTAGAACAGAAAAAGTGTTCCAAGCCCTCACAACCAGGCATAGCCAACCAAAGACTAAGAGAGAAGCCTAATAATGGTTAAGGCAACAAAAGGGGGTCTAGTAATCATCAGAACAGGGCAAAACGTTCCAAAGGGTAGACATAAGTAGATACATGGAACAGGATCCCAAGACTTATGCCGCCTTGCCAAACATATAGGCTAAGTGGAAAGTGAAAGCAGTCAAGCTAGGGAAACTGAAAACACTATCCAACCCCTAGAGGGACCTTCAAGAGCGCAGTTCCCCAAGAGTAAGGAACCGACAGCATGGGAGGATGGACAGCCTCACCCAACCAGTAAGGTTAGGTGAAAGAAGGGGATGGTGCACAAGCGAAAATTTACCAAGCATGGCTGCCGGCTAGGGTAGGTTAGCCTAAATCAATGATGATATAAACACACACAACAAACAACAGAGGAGGATGGGGGATACCATAAACATACCACAACTTAAAAGAATAATGTAAAACATATTCCTACAATAATATGAATAA
>NW_027171900.1:102500-109565 GCF_036898095.1 Palaemon carinicauda
ATATATATATATATATATATATACTACATATATATAATATATATATATATATATATATATATATATATATATATATATATATATATATATATACATGAATGTGTATGTACACTTATAAATCTGCAAATATATACTATACCTGTATTTTTAATCACGGTTGCTAATATTTGAAAGCAGAAACAATAATTCTCCATACCATAAACTAGTTCACTTTGTAATAATGGACGATTAATCCTGAAAAGGAATTAATAGACCAATTCGTTCCTTCATTCAAGAAAAGTGATGTTTTGTATCAGAACAGAAAGGCTTATTATGAACGGAATATGAAATTGGCTCCTTGACTGAATGAAAATAACTATCTGACTCTGAATGATATTAAATTGTTTTTTAAAATTAGTGCAAGGGATATAGAGCATAGCGAGAGAGAGAGAGAGAGAGAGAGAGAGAGAAGAGAGAGAGAGAGAGAGAGAGAGAGAGAGAGAGAGAGAGAGCTCGGAATTTGAATGATATCAAATTGTTTTTTAGAATTAGTGTAAGGGATATCGAGCATACCCAATCACTAGAGAGAGAGAGAGAGAGAGAGAGAGAGAGAGAGAGAGAGAGAGAGAGAGAGAGAGAGAGAGAGAGCGTGCCTTATGCCTTACCTTATTGTATGTTTAGGTTCCCCCAGGTCCCTCAGTGTGGGGCACCTCGTATATCCCCCAGAGAGTTGCTAATGCATCTTCCGGTGTATTTTTCATCTTCCAGTCTTGGATGGGTCTGGGATGTATCTTAGGTATTAATCGAGCTTATTCTTAAACACATCTACGCTTACTCCTGATATGTTTCTTAGATGAGCTGGCAACGCATTAAATAGTCGCTGCATTATCGATGCTGGTGCGTAGTGGATTAATGTCCTGTGCACCTTCCTTTGTTTTCCTGGTATAGACTTTTGCACTATTAATCTACCTCGGCTTGCTCTTTTTAATATTTTTAGCTCCATGATGTTTTCAGTAATTCCTTCTGTTTGCTTCCATGCTTGTATTATCATGTAGCGTTCTCTTCTCCTTTCTAGACTGCATAGTTTTAAAAATTGCAGCCATTCCCAGTAGTCAAGGTCCTTAACTTCTTCTATTCTAGCAGTATAGGACCTTTGTACACTCTCTATTTGTGCACTATCCTTTTGGTAGTGTAGGTACCCTATCACATTGCAGTACTCGAGTGTACTACATACATAAGTTTTTGTAAAGCATAATCATGTGTTCAGCTTTTCTTGTTTTTAAAATGTCTGAATAACATTCCCATTTTTGCTTTACATTTAGCGAAGAGTGTTGCTATTTGGTCGTTGCATAACATATTCCTATTTAACATTACACCAAGGTCTTTAATTGCTTCCTTGTTTGTGATTGTCTCGTTATTAGGTCCCTTGTATGCACATACCATTCTTTCTGTTTCCATAATTTATTGATTCGAATTTATCGGAGTTAAATACCATCCTATTTCTCTACTTATCTTGTGTCATCAGCGAAACTTCTCACTACAGAGTTTTTAACATCACAGTCTATGTCTGAGATTATAATAACAAACAGCAGTGCAGCTAATACCGTACCCTCTGGCACGCCAGATGTTACCTGATCTTCATCAGATTTCTCGTCATTTGCAACCACTATCTGTTTTCTGTTTTGCAGGAATTCTTTTACCTATTTCCTATCTTTCCTACAATATCATGCTTTCTCATTTTTTCTCTAATATATTACGGTCTACCTTGTCAAAGGTTTTTGCAAATCTAGATAGGTCACATCTGTGTCATAGTGTGCTATCAGTGGGTTTGTGTACTTTTTTCCAGGCACTAAACCATGTTGACCTATGCTAAACAAATTATTTATAACCAAATGATTCGTTATTTTCTTTTTAATAAGCTAATTTATGTTTAACATACATCTCGCTCATATAGACACTTTGTCTTAGCAGTATTGCAAGCGGCTTCGCAATAGTGTGTGCAGTTTTTTCTTAACAAATCGCTGGAACTCCATCTGGTCCGGCTGCCGATCCATTTTTAATTTCGCTTATAGCCTTGACAATATCTGCTTCATTAATATCTATACACATCATATATTCAACATTTTCTTCTCTCAATTCTGTTTCATTATTCTCATTCGTAATTCTTGGTGTGAACTCACTCTTATATTTTTCTGCTAATATGTTGCATATTACCTTTTTTTTATTCATTAACCCTCCTTCAGTTCTTAGAGGGCATATTTCTAATCTCCCTTTATTCATCTTTTTTGCCTAGGAGTAAAGTACTTTGGTTTTTTTTTTTTTTTTTTTTTTTTTTTGATATTATGAAGTGTCCTTTCTTCTAAGTCCCTTTTTTTTCAGTTTCTTTCAATTGTATAATCTTTTGTTGTGCATTTTCTATCTTACTTTATATTACCATCATTTTACATACAGTTTTTCTTTTGCAAGATTTTTCTTCCACTTTCTAATTTTCTGAAATAAGATCCTTCTGTCTTATGGTATGCATGTCTGTTGTTTATTGTTTTTTTGGTACATATTTTTCAACAATTTTCTCCATTATTCAGTACAGTATGTCTGTATTTACCTGTATATTATCACTTACGAACCAAATTTTTCCTTTCTTTGTTCAGTTCTTCATGTATTTCTGACCATTTTATATTCTTACTATAAAAATTATATTTTCCATATCCTTCCCAACGTTTTTGTGCTTTGATTATCTCTGCGATCACTTGATTTGGAATGGAATATTAATTCTATAACATTTTGGTCTTAAATTCCCGTGTTATGAAGTATTATTTCTTTAACATAATTCACCTTATTCACAAATACTAAATCTAGGACATTTCCTTTCTTGTTGGAATGTGGTTTATTTGTTGCATATTATGTTCTAATAGCACATCTTGAAGCTTTTCAAATTGCCTCTTATCTTCTGCGCTACTATTACTCTCTTTATATGCATATATACAACCACTTTCTTCTATCCGTTCTTTCCAATCCACGAAAGGAAAGTTAAAATCTCCGGTTAGGAGTATATTCCAGTCTTTATGGTTTCTACATATATCATCTTTTTTTTCTATTATTATGTCAAACTCCTTAGTATTTGGGGGGTCTGTAAACTACAATATTCACTAGTTTTTCATATTCAAATTCTACCGCAATCAATTCACATTCTGTGTTACTGTATTTTTCACAGACTTTTCCTTGATTTATGTCTCTTCCATATATTGCAGATCCCACTTGATTCCTGTTTGTTTTGTCTGATCTATATGTTTGGAAACCCTTTATCTGGTCATCACTGCCAGTCTCTTGGGAATACCATGTTTCACTCATATTCAATATATCTATTTTTTTCAATTTGGGTTAGTTCTTCTAAGAACTCTATTTTCCTTTTAGAGTTACTCGTGACTAAAACCCTGTGCATTCATCACTAATATGGTTTGTTTTTCATCCCCATTATTTAATATTGGTAATAATATGGATTCTCCCATGCTTCCTTCCTGTTCTGATATGATATTCTTTTCTTCATTTCCAGGAATTCTGCCATTAAAAACTGCAACTTTTCTATTATATTTGCTCTTCCCCCTACATATTTATTTTTGTGTGTATACCTGCAATTATCCCCAAATCTGCACCAACCCCTGGCATTATAGATGCATTCTTTGCAGTTGGGCTCTAATTGTGCATATTTGGATTAAAAGGCATCATATCTTGTGCATAGCGAGGTATATACTCAGCTTGTTTTTTTTCTTTTTTTTTAATTTTCAGTTTTCTGACTTTCATTCATGGTTACAGGATGCATATATTGACAATCTTTTTTGAATTTGCATCCTTTTCCTTCTTTCAGGTTTTTGCATATTTTTGGATGGAGATCTCTGCATTTGTCTCCATATCCGTCTAAATATGCACACTTACCTTATATTTCACAATTATGGCATATCTTTGGATGCTTTGTAGTAGCATCTTACGTCAAATCTGCAATTCCCTCTTTTCAGTGAATTGCAGACTATATCTTTCTTTTCTTTTTTTTTTCTTTTTCTTGCTCTTCCCTAAAAGTATGTAGGTCCGGGTAGAGTCTCTTGGTCTATTATTTGTTTCCAACTGATAATTTATTTCTTCGTAAGTATGTTGTTGAATGGCATCATATGTTGTATCAATGATTTCCTCTGTCTCCTTACACATATCCTGTTCATTTTTCTCCTCTCTTCTTCTTCTTCTTCTTCTTCTTCTTCTTCTTCTTCTTCTCTTCTTCTTCTTCTTCTTCTTCTTCTTCTTCTTTTTCTTCTTCTATTTGAATATTCAGTCTCGACTTAATTATATTTTATATCCAGACTAAGCATGTTGAGCAGAATACCTTTGTGTCATTATTTTTTATTTTATGTTGCACTTCAGCGCAAGTAGGGTGTGTTAGTACACGACTTGCATCGCATTTCCTGATCAGCTGATGCGGATTGATAATGGAATACCACCTTTTACATGTATTGCATCATTTTGCATTCTTTTTCCCAATGCATTAATCAGCATATTCACCATATTGGACTTCTATTGTTCTTTGATGGAATGTGTTGATTGATGTAAACTTTCTTTATAAGTCTCTTTATCACCTGGATCTTCTTTGGAATTTCTTCTATTATTTTGATGATTGTTTTTCGCAGACTTGCTCCAGTTTGTTGGATCATATTGTTTCAATATGTTTGAGAATATTTTTCCGTCACACTGGTTGGAGCTACTAGCGACCTCTGTTATCAAAAGGTCTAGTTGATGTTGTACCAACTCATGGAATTTACTCTTACTGATTGCAGCAATGTCCTTCCATGCTTTGCCTGTGTTATAGAGTGGCATTTTGTTCAGATTTTTAGTAATTCACAAGATAACTACGTTTTATCCCAACTTTTCTGACCTCAAACTAATCACCGAATATTCACGAAAACTTGTAACTATATTGCACTGATAGCCTTTTTATATCCGCTTTAAATCAGCTTATTTATCGGATCACACAAGTAGACTCACTCCCAAGTATACAGAAACACTCGCAGAGAGAGAGAGAGAGAGAGAGAGAGAGAGAGAGAGAGAGAGAGAGAGAGAGAGAGAGAGAGAGCTCGAATTTTGAATAATATTAAATTGGTTTTTTTTTCAATTAGGGCAAGAAGGATTAAACATACCAATTATTATAGAGAGAGAGAAAGAGGAGAGAGAGAGAGAGAGAGAGAGAGAGAGAGAGAGAGAGAGAGAGAGAGAGAGAGAGAGAGAGCTTGGTTTCTTAATGTAAATTAGTAGTTTCGAAAAAACTTTGCAAGAGATTCAGCATATGACTTTTTACCTATTAAGAGGAGAGAGAGAGAGAGAGAGAGAGAGAGAGGAGAGAGAGAGAGAGAGAGAGAGAGAGAGAGAGAGAGAGAGAGAGAGAGTTTCTTCGATTCTGAATGGTATGAAATAGTTTTGAAAATAAGTACATGGGATTCAGTATAGGAACTATTTCGATTGAGAGAGAGAGAGAGAGAGAGAGAGAAGAGAGAGAGAGGAGAGAGATGAGAGAGAGAGAGAGAGAGAGAGAGAGTTATCTACTATTTTGGATTATATGAAGTTGTTTTGTAAAATTCGTGCAAGAGGCAATCAGCAGAGGGACTTATTATCTTCAGAGAGAGAGAGAGAGAGAGAGAGAGAGAGAGAGAGAGATTTTAATCATATACTGATTAACATTAGATTGTTTTAGAGATTCAGAGAGTGTGAGATTCCGCATAGGGGAGTAATATCAAGATATCTCTCTCTCTCATCTCTCTCTCTCTCTCTCCTCTCTCTCGAGCATCGTAATTTCTATCGATCGATTGATCGATCGATATCTCGATTTATCGAGAGAGAGAGGAGAGAGAGAGAGAGAGAGGAGAGAGAGAGAGAGAGAGAGAGAGAGAGAGAGAGAGAGAGAGAGAGAGAGAGAGAATTCTGAATGATATTGAATAATTTATGAAAATTAGTGCAAGAGGTATTCAGCATCGTAATTTTTATCGATCGATTGATCGATCGATATCTCGATTTATCGAGAGAGAGTACTGTCTGAATCTGTATCAGCTGAGTAGTTTTTTAAAATTAGGGCAAGAAGGATTCAGTATAAGAATTATTACGGAGATGAGAGAGAGAGAGAGAGAGAGAGAGAGAGGAGAAGAGAGAGAGAGAGAGAGACGAGAGATAGAGAGAGAGAGAGAGAGAGCTCTTTTGGAATCTGAATATCAATTTTTTTTTTTATTGGCAAATTGCAGGAAGGGAGACTCAGCACAGGTAATAAAACCCTAAAATCTATATGCTTTACTCAGCTTATATAACAACTCTTGATATTGCTTTACGGTAAAACGTTCATTTCTACTCGAATGAGAATTATCATTAGATTTGCAACACTGATTAGTTAGAAGATGTAATCGCTATGATCTGCTTCATTCTGATGTCAATGACGTTTTCTGTACTTGGAATCACATCATCTATTTGATGATTGGAATGATGCAGCAGAGTTATTAGGTTTGCAATTTAAAGGCAACAGACAATGGTATAATTTAGATGCCTTGATATATCTTTGTTAGGTTACAATCAAAACATTGCATTTATATGGTGATGAAGTCTGTGGATCCATAAGTCACTGAGGCTTGGTATTATCATACATTGTGTGTATATACATATGAATATAACATCACATATATGTATATATATACATATATATATATATATATATATATATATATATATATATGTATATGTATATATATATATATATATATATATATATATATATATATATATATATATATATATATATATATGTTTAATATAAATATATATATATATATATATATATATATATATATATATATATATATATATATATATATATATATATATATATATATATATTTATGGTGAGATTTCCTATTGTTTGAATGAGCTCTCAGTTTATATCTGAGAGGCGACATTGCAAGGAATGTGGGGGTATCACTTTAGCACCATCCTAAATTGTATGAATGACCAAGTACCCGGAATGAAGTGGATGCTCTCATTAATGTTAATATGGAATTTCAATATAGTGAC
>NW_027171901.1:32500-40000 GCF_036898095.1 Palaemon carinicauda
TATATATATATATATGTATATATATACATAAATATATATATATATATATATATATATATATATATATATATATATATATATATATATATATATATATATATATATAAGGCCTTTTGGACCCTTCATTTTATCCGTAAAAAAAAAAGACGAAAGATCGATATTAATGACGAATTGGAAAGATATATCTTGAACTATGCGATTAAACTTCATTGTAAAAGGATTGATAAAGATTAAAAAAAAAATCTGTATGGTTAAGTATAGTAACATCCATTTGTGCCATTTTAAAATATACAAGATTTTGGAAAATTGTACCGTCCAGGTGTGAACATTTTGTAATACTTATTGTTTATGTTTAGCATCTACTGTTGAAATTTATCTAATTACTCAATACATTGAAATAAAAAACAGTTTTCGTTGATTAGGACTAATTAGGATGATTATATGGAATAAGATATATTTTACTTTCATAACTTGAAGGGTTTATTTTTACCCGACTAAATCAAAACCATCCAAGAAATCGTATGTCCTTATTATAAACTTATAAACAGTGTTTAGAAATAAAAGTAATAAAAAATTATAACTTTTGTAATGAACTAGACCACCTACGCCATTGGATTACATTTACTTATATTTATAAACAGTATATTGAATAGAACAAGACATAAATAACATTCAACCAAACCACTAAACATTATTTGTTTTTTTTTTTCGCGTTTTTTTCTTTTTTACATCTCTTCACCGGTTTCTGAACTTGCATCTTAGAAAGTTTTCCGGTTGAAAGAAAGAAAAAATTTATGCAAACGACCACTCTCCAGGTCTGGAGTGCATTGGCAGACCTTAATTACCTTTCAATATCTAGATAATTGACGTCACTATATCCTGTAATAATAATAATAAATAGGTTTTTTCTTTATATATACTTCATTAATATAGACATTTATACATGAATTATGTATGCAT
Organism: Palaemon carinicauda; assembly: GCF_036898095.1. Lineage (NCBI taxonomy): Eukaryota > Metazoa > Arthropoda > Malacostraca > Decapoda > Palaemonidae > Palaemon > Palaemon carinicauda. Next base: position 33,461 of record NW_027171901.1, read on the forward strand.
GTATATATGATTTTAGATACTTGATAAAGTTGTCTTTACAAACTTTCCCACCTTGTATGTTCTTATTTTAGTCCATCTGGCCAGTAATATCATTATCATTATATGTAACCAAAAATAGAAATAATAAAATAAACTTAAATAATTATAAAGATAATGATAATGATATATATAATAATAATGATATCCATTTTAGTAAAAACAGTGAAATTATATTCATAATAACAATCACAGAAACGATAATGGTTGAATAACTACCTTTTACCTGTTATAAATAAGCCTCTTTCAGAATTAGATTCTTCATATGAGCAATTTATATTTTTCCTTTTCCACTGTTGGCTTCAGCGGTAAACAAGGTAATTGGAGAAAGAATTGAAAGCCCCTTTACTGTGCGCAACATGTTTATTTAGAACAATTTACCATTGTTATTATTATTATTATTATTATTATTATTATTATTATTATTATTATTATTATTATTATTATTATTATTATTATTATTATTATTATTATTATTTATTCCATCCAATATATGAAAATTTAACAAATAAATTATGGCCATATTTGTCCGACTATTTATATATACTTTTAATATTTAATTCTAGTTTCCCAGAAGCTTTTCTTATACCTCTTTAGTCAAGGGGATATCAAACATAACGCTTTCACTTTCCCTTAAGATATCATGCAGGTTTGACCATCTCTTTTCCTCTTTCTTTGTGTATTGATAGAAATTCTAACTATCTATCTATCTATCTATGTATATATATATATATATATATATATATATATATATATATATATATATATATATATATATATATATATATATATATATATATATATATATATATATATATATATATATATATATATATATATATATATATATATATATATATATATATATATATATATATATATATATATATATATATATATATATATATATATATATATATATATATATATATATATATATATATATACATATATATATATATATATATATATATATATATATATATATATATATATATATATATATGTCTATATAAACAAAAATTCCTGCAAAAGGCCATCCACGAATATACATGGACTTCACCATGTGGAAATTAAAAATAAAATAAATAGATTACATTGCCATTAATAAAATAGAAGGACGGATCTGGGAGATATAAATACCTATAGAAGTGCAGATATTGGTACTGATAACCAGCTCCTCATTACCAAACTTAAATTAAAACTGAAAGCATCCAACAGAAATGTACATAATATACCTACTATGAGATTCAGGGCCTCTGTAACACGGTTTTTTGGACTTTGCTCCTTATCTAAGCATCGGATGTAGCTGAAAGTTGACATATGTATATTTTACAACCACACGCAAATTTTATCAGCATTATCAATAACTTAAAGCCGGTACTTTTAATTTTTATTGAGTAAAAAATGATCTGGCTGACGCCACGGCCAGTGATAGCGAGCCAAGAGTCGAAAACATTCATTACGTAAGCAATGTAAACACCTTTTGACAAAATTTTGCCCCGCCCATCCACCAAATATCCATTCACCTTCTTCCATCTGCTCTGAAACCCATAACAGTCAAGAATGGCTAACAGGATTTGGAATTGCCCCCGTGGCTGCAAAACTGCATTTGTCTTATGACTTGCAACTTTATGCTGTCAAGAGAAAGCCCGTGGCCATATTTACTATAGCCTTAATAGGTAATTATTCACTTTCTAGTTTAAATCCAATGTTTATGGTCTGATTTGTATTTAACGTAATATGATTATAATACTTGTATTGTCATTTAGGCTTTTGAACATTTCCATTAACTATTCACTATGCCACCAAGAGAGAGAGAAAGAGAGAGATTGTATGTAAACAGTCTTTATATAACTATTTTTGTTAAAATAAGATTTTTGTGCTAAACTCTCCATCAGACCAACGGATCATCCAATATATTTTTTTTTCTTCTTCTTAGGCCGTACGACCGTGTTGGCTATGTTTTGGGCATGACTGTATTTTTAAATAAATCATAAATAGTTTTAGGAGTTTTATTTGTACATCTAATGGGGATTTATAGAAGTAAACTGAACATAATTCATTTATCCTTTAAAATAATTACAACATGTAGCAAAACAAATAGTATTAAAGATGATAATGCAATGAAGGAATGATACCATACTTTATCCTTAGCTTCAACATCGGCAATAACATACCCAGTTGCCATGATTTGTCAGCTTAATGAAATAACCTATCATCTAATGTTAAACTTAATTTATGAGGAGGCCATGGCTTATTGCACAGTGAAAAAACATGACAAAGACTTTATGAATGGTGGAACGATACATAAATGTGGGTGGGGTATCTGTGCTAGCATAGTAATACTACTGTAGCAGTAGTACCGCAACAGTAGTATACATGAATTAAACGTTTAGGCCAACTGCTGGGATCCTTGAGGATCATTTAGCACTTCTTACAACTACTCGAGAAATGACTTTTTATAGCCAGAATTTAAATTTTCTGATCCAACAATGCCCATGATAGCCTTCGGTGTTATCCTGAATTATAATGAGCCCAAAGTGGGTGGGGCCTCATGAAGTCATCATTCTGACGATGATTATTGGTGAAGGTTTAAAGCCAAAATACGGTACCGGCTATTTTTTTTTTTTTTTTACAGTAAATTGGTAGGTAGATAGACAGTAAATAAATATTGCTTGACATTGGATATAGCAGTTATCAAATCAAGCTTGTCTACTACGTTTTTGAAAATTACCAACTATTCCCTACACCTTGTCAATCTGATTGTGACCTATAAAGTAGACTGTAATTTCTTAGGAAACTTATTTTGGGAGTTAGACTAATAATCAAAGTGTTTTTTATTTTATTTTTTTTTTTTGTATTTATTAACATATTTTGTTGGTTTGTTCATTATGACAATTATCAGTGGAGAGGTTTCAGAGTTCATAAAGGTGTAAAAGGTGTAAATAAAAGCTTTGCTTTTATTTCACCTTTTGTGTCATTGTTGGCAGAGGTATAGCCTTCGTTACGTATGGCCAATCATCGATCGAGAAAGAGGGAAGAAATGCCGTCATAAGTTACGTAGCGAGTGCGTTCGAAACCTTTTCTCTGAGTAAGTCACTTTTACATTATAAGTACCAAATTTATTCAACCTACGTAATGCAGAATATAGTCAAAATTTATAATGAAATCCTTACGGGGGCCAAAGAAGAAGAAGCATATACCCATCAAAGAGAGATGGATCTGTTATAACAACAGAAGATGAAGAAAGACATCGTTCGATGGAACACTTTAGTTAGGTTATGAATAGTAGATATGAAGGAAGTAATGTAATTGATATACCTGAAGCTGATGAAGACCTTGATGTACTCACGATTAAATTCGAGGCTATCATTGAAAAACTCATGATATTGGCCAAAAATTAATCGACTCCCAGAATACTTATAAGATTATTTTTCTGACTGTGGTGTGAAGCAGCAAACCTAATAAATTTTAGCTAGGCGTGTTGGTGAAAATGGTAAAAAAGGTGATCGACTGATTGCAATAATTACAGAGGCATCAAAATTACGTCACCTGTCATGAAAATATATGATATGCTTATTCTAAAGAGACTAGAGAGAACGATTGGTGAAAAGCTAGGCGTTGAACAAGAAGGATTTAGAAAAGGCAAAAGTTGAACAGAACAAATTAGAATTTTAAGATATGTGGTACAGCAATGTGTATAATAGAGAAATCAAATTTCGACCGCATTTGGGGACTAAGAAAAAACATTTGTTAGTGGGCCTGGCCAATAATGTTGAGAGTCCTGCGTTATAATGGAGTTCCTCTTAAATGTGCAAATTCGATTAAGTTTGTTCAAGAGGTGGCAAATGCAAAGTTAATGTTATAGTAGTCCTATCAAACAAATTTCCAGTGAACAGTGGAGTACTCAAAGGAAATGTGTTTTCATCTTTGTTGCTTATCGTTCTCAAGGATATAATAACGCCAAGATAATTTGGGGATGGTGAAGATGGATTGGACTGGATTGGTAATAAGAAATTGGAGGACCTAAAGGATGTTGATGACGCTGTCCTTATTAGAAAAACTACTCACCATTACAAAGCTTGTTCACCATAATGCATGAAATAAAACACGACATTGGGCTCAACATAAAAAAAAATGGGAATTATGAGAATGGAATATGCAATGGCAGATCAAATATCATTTGAAGGAAAAAGGATCAATAGGATAGAATCATTTAAATATCTAGGAACTGTGATCACTAATACAGGATCTTTAGAATTTGAGTTTAATGAAAGACTGATAAAAGCAAATAACACAAGGGCTAGGTTAATTAAAATTTGAGAATCGAATCGCCTGAAATTATAGAAAAAGTCAGGCTAAATATCAGTAGAGTAAGATCGCTTTTACCGTATGGACCTGGTTCGTGGTATAACAATATAATAATATCCAAAAAATTTTGTACATTTGAGAACAATGCCCTAAGAAGAATATTGGGAGTTAAATGGAAGGACATGATTAGAAATTAAATTATTAGAGAGATTACTGTAGTTCTATATGTGGATGAGATCATGGTAAGGGGTAGACAGAAATCGCTTGGGAATGCTCTCCTCACTCCCCAAGAGATATTAGTTCACCACACTTTCAACTGGGCTACACAAGGCACTAGAGGAGATGGAAGACTTAGTCCTATGACGCTGAGGACTATAAAACGGGAATTAGGAGAGGATGAGTGGAGAAGTTTTGATTTGAAAGCTCAAGATAGAGACAAATGGCGAAATCTGAACGAGGCCCTTTGCGTTAATAGTTGTGGGAGGAGATGATGATGATAATGATGTTGATGATGCTATACAGTACATATATATATATATATATATATATATATATATATATATATATATATATATATATATTTATATATATATATATATATATATATATATATATATATATATGTATATATATATATATATATATATATATACATATATATATATATATATATATACATATATATATATATATATATATATATATATATATATATATATATATATGTATGTATGTATATATAACTACATATAAATACATATATATATATATATATATATATATATATATATATATATATATATAAATATATATATGTGTGTGTGTGTGTGTTTGTGTGTGTGTGTGTGTGTATCATGTTCATAAAGTAACACTGATCTCACTAAACTGATATAGTCTGATTTTTATATTTAATTTCAGTCGATTTGATTTGCAAATTTTACTTAACTTAGCACTGTATGATTAGCTTTTTTCTTAATCTTTCACTAAACTTTAAATCGAAAGGCCCTGTATGGAGATCATAGTTCCTAAATACTTAAATGACTCTACCTCGTTAATCGTTTTTCCTTCCAATGCTATTTCATCTTTAATTGCATACTCTATTCTCATCATATTCGTTTTTCTTCTATTTATCCAACCTCGGGCTTTCTGATAAGCAAGCAATGCAAATCCTGTGGTGTTCTGTTAATAAGGACAGCATCATCAGCATACTCTAGGTCTGCTAAATTCCAATCACAGATCCCGTCAGATCCTTATCCTTCATCTCTAACTGTTTTACTCATTACAGAATCCATGAGGGGGATAAACAACATAGGTAACAACATATTCCCTTGGAGTACTCCACAGCTCACTGGAAATTCATTAACATTAACTTTGCACTTGCTCTGGTCATGACTAGACTTAATCAAATTTACATATTTAAGAGGAACTCCATAATAACGCATGACTCTCCACATAATTAGCTGGTGCACACTATAAAAGGCTTTTTCATAATCCACAAATGCCATACGAGTATATAGGAGATTTCTATACTCTATGCATTGCTGTAAAACATGTCTCAAATGAAAACTTGATCACTGCAAGTTTTCTAAATCCTTCTTGTTCATCTCTCAGCTTTTCATCAATATTTCACTCCAGTCTCTTTAGAATAAGCATAATATATATTTTCAAAACAACTAATGTAAGTGTTATGCCTCTGTAATTATTGCAATCAGTCAGGTCTCATTTTTTGGCCATTATCACCAACACTCCTCGCTCCAATTCATCAGGTTGTGCCTCTTCATGTCACATCCTACAAAATAATTTTGTGGGTAGTCTGGGACTCACTTTATTTTTGGCCAGTAGTATCTGTCCAGTTATTCCATCGTACCCTCGGGCTTTCTATATCTATAGATTTTTTAGGGTAGTTTCAACTTCAAACACACTAAATTCATTCATGGGAACATCAAGGTCTTAATCAGCTTCAGCTACATCAATCACTAAAGTGTTCCATCCAACGTTGTTTTCAATCATCTTTTACTACTATAAGAGAACCATCTCTTCTTGATGGGTATATGCTTCTTTTTCTTTGCCCCAGTCAAGATTTCATTAATAATTCTATGAACAAATCTTACAACATAGCCAGTTCCTGAAATCATAGCTTTGTGTATTCAGATATCCCTGGCTTTTTTTTTTACCTCACTATCAGTACTA
>NW_027171901.1:57500-75000 GCF_036898095.1 Palaemon carinicauda
GTAATTTAGTATTCTTTTTTTTTCTTTGTGCTTGTTTATATGTCACTTTTTGTCGCCATGAGTGGACATCGTAACAATCCTTGGAAATAGGAGACTGACATCTTCTGGCAAGCACTGCGAGACCACAAAGACTGAAAGGAAAGTCTGTTTTTCAAAAGAGACAAATTCAATGTCACAAGGGGAAATTAAAACCCAGTAACAAGAGGAAGTTGGAAAAAAGGGAGGTATGAAGGTAAGTGTTACTGGAAAAGAAGCAATACCAAAGTATTGCTACCTCTGTCATACTGACACCACCAAAGCACATATGTCATGCAATACCTAGTACATCAGCCCCTCACTCAATCATTACCAAAAAACGTCATTTACAGAATCTGAGTCACACCGAGCAAATTCTTACCCATGTTATTTGCCTTTGTGTCCAACTGACTGCTTTCGTCATTGCATACCAAGAGAGAGAGAGAGAGAGAGAGAGAGAGAGAGAGAGAGAGAGAGAGAGAGAGAGAGAGAGAGAGAGAGAGAGAGAGAGAGAATAATCTTTTTAAGAAATGTTTTATATAGCCTGCGTTCATTAATTATATCCACAATAGGAATTTTCTATACCTTTTGTATATACCGTATATAATATATATATATATATATATATATATATATATATATATATATATATATATATATATATATATATATATATATATATATATATATATATATATATATATATTTAATATTCGATGATGCTTTTGATATACGCAAAACTGTATGCAAATGGTAGAAAATGTCATATAAAAACCTATTGTAATTTGTCTGAACACGTATACTAGGTTATGAGTTTATTAGTTACAATATCTGTATAAGATTCCAGTAATAGTATGTTTTCAATATGATTATAATCATTGCTCTCTTTATGTAATTTAAGTATTATAGTTTTTTTTTCTTTAATTTTTGGGGGGTTATAACTACTACATATATTTTTAAAAGACTATGATATTGCATTACTTTTAATCAATTCGTTCCTTCAAAATTTTTTATTTGGTTTATCAAAGTTATAAGTAAAGATATATATTCTCTCTAAATATGATATATGATGCTAAACAAATTTAAAACAATTGCAATGGTAACAATAGTCACTTTATGAATAGATAAAGAAAAAAAGCGAAGCAAATAAAATGTTTGTAAATAGTAAATGTGACTACATCTACTAAAATCATCTTTATTATTTCAGGAAGAAACAATTTTATATAATAGGATTTGAAAATATAAACTAATTTTTATTATTATTACAATTTTCAATATATAGTAAAGGCTATTTGTTAAAAATAGAATAAAAACTTCATTTCATAGTTCGGAATATAGTAAATAAAAATCGCTAACCTCTACGGGGGCAAACAACAGCCCCGTGATACGCAACTTACTACCCACCCCACCTACCCAAGACAATCCAGACTCATCCAATGGCCATCACTCAAGATGCCACGTCGCGCTTTAAAATTAACTTTGATGGTTTATAACAAAATAACAAACAGGATGTAGGATAAAAGATTTTGATGATACATGCACGAAGGTATTACAAAAACATTGGTATAGTTTTGGGTTAGATTCTGAAACATTGTATTTGTGTCAAGAAAGCCGCACTGTGTAGTATAATGACATTGCCGCTTTTCTCGGTTTAATATTAAAACATATTTTGAATTTATCTTGAATTATAATTAACTTGAATATTTTCAAACAGCATACCTCGTATTTTTAGGTCAAATTAAAAGTTTCCTTCTATTATTCATGAGGTAATTGAAGGCAAGTGAGATCTAATTAATTTCTACATTGATACGATGAAGGTAATCTCTTCATGAAAGGCAAAAATTAGAGAAACGATTTAAGTGTTCATTTGATCTTGGGTAAAAATTCTGACTTTTAAATGGAAATAAAAAGAGATTACATTTATTGTTTAATTTGGCAATATATATTGTCTGTCTTAAAGGTTTAAAGATCGTTCATGAATGGCAGAGACAAGGAACATCGACAATTTCCTAGAAAATGACCATATATACAGATGATCAGCGCCCAAGACCATCTCCACCCAAGTTAGGATCAGTGAGGGCCAGACAATTTCTGCAGATAACTCAGCAGGTAGACCTAAAGGGTCCCCAAAACTCAACCATCCTTAGATCACAAGGGTCTCACATCTCCGCTTGATTGCTGGGCAAGAACATTTCCAGTAAGCTACCACAACGTTTAACTGATATGGACCTCTGTACTCCGATAAACTGCTTCATTTCCATTAAGATTTTCTTCCCAAAAGTTTCAAAGAATATTCATTTGTTAATATCAGCTTATTATCATAAGTATTTTCTTATATCAGTAAATTTATTTATCATAATTTTTTTCAGTTACTTTTTTTTTCTTGATTTGTTGAGAGTCTCTCTCTCTCTCTCTCTCTCTCTCTCTCTCTCTCTCTCTCTCTCTCTCTCTCTCTCTCTCTCTCTCTCTCTCTCGATGAGAGAATATGCTTGTATGAATAATTCCTAGAATTCAAGAATAAAATAACAGTAGGTAAACGCAAGTAAGATCATCCACCAGGCATCAGGAGTAGAAGCAGATGCGACAACTTGTCTCTCGCTTTAAACCCAACCAGTCCCCCTGCTGCCAGTGACTTCATGGACATTTAGGTGGGTATTTCCTCCAAAACTAAAGTTCTCGTATCTCCTCCAAGCTGTTCATTTACTTATATAGCAGTTGGCAAAAATGGATTGCTAAGGTCTATCGCAAAACAGGGAATTAGGAGTGCTTGTGAAAATGGCTAAAAAAGGAGACCTGACTGATTGCAATAATTACACAGGCATCACACATACGTCAGTTGTCAGGAAAATATATAGCATTTTTATTCTGAAGTGACTAGAGAGAAAGATTGATGAAAGCGGAAAGATGAAAAAGCAGAATTTAAAAAATGCAGAAGTTGTACTGACCAAATTTTCATTTTGATACGTGTACAACAATGCGTAGAATATAGAAAGCCATTTTTTATGGCATTTGTAGTCTATGAAAAAGCCTTTGATATTGTTCAACGGCCGATTTTGTAGAGACTCCTGGGTTATTGTGGGATTCCTATTATATATCTAAATTTGATCAAGTCTGACCATATCCATAGCAAGTGCAAAGTTAGTGTCATTCAAGTCCAATCGAATGAATATACAGTGAACAACGGATTACTTCATAGGAATGTGTTGTCACCTAAGTTGTTTATCCTCGTTGTGGAATCTGCAATGTGTGGAACAACTGGAGATGGTTTAAAGGATTTGACTCGATTGGCAATAGTAAATTGGCCGTCCTAGAGTGTGCTGATGGCTCTCTTATTATTAGCAGAAGGCCACAGGATTTGCAATGGTTGCTTACCATAATGTTTGAAATATCAAACAAGTTTGGGTTCATAATGAATAGAATGAAGACAAATGATAAGAATGGAATATGCATTCGAGGGAAAAAAAAAGTATTAATGAGGAAGAATCATTTAAATATTTACAAACTATGACCTGTAATACAAAGTCTTAAGAATTTGAGTTTAATGAAAGATTATAAAAAGTAAATAAAACAATGGCTATGTTAAGTAAAATGGGGTAATAAAATCGCCTGAAATTACAAATAAAAATCAGGCTACATATCAGTTAAGTAAGATCGGTGTTAATTAATGGACATGAATCATGGTATGATGATGAACAATCTTCAATATATTTAGTAGATTTGAGAATAAAGCCCTCGGAAGAATATTGCGAGTTAAATGGAAGTAGAGGAATAGAAATGAAACGATAGGAGATTACTCGAGTTTCATATGAAGATGCAATAATAGTTAAGGACAAATGGGGATGATTTGCACATGCCCTTCGCACTCCCCAAGAGAGTTTAGTTCACCAAACATTTAAATTGACTCCTCAAGGTACTAGAAGAGTTGGAAGTCCCAGGCCTACATAGCTAAGGACTAAGAAGCGCGAGGTCGGAGGTGATGAATGGAGAAGTATTGAATTGAAAGCTCAAGATAGATACGACTGGAGAAATCTAATCGAGGCCCTTTGCGTCAGTAGGAGTAGGAGGAGATGATGATGATGTTGTAAACGCCAGTATATTTGCAGGTCACTCTAACTAAATGCAAGGGAGTAAAATCTAAATTATTTTTTCTTTTGTTGTGTTTTACTTCAATATAGTTTCATTTTACTCGTCAGTGAAGAATTATAACAATATCAGAGTCTGAAATTCTAGGTTATACATTTTAGTAGAACTAATTTGTCTAAAAGTGGTGGGGAACTCTAGTGACTCTATTCAAAGTTTTCATGTTGAAATACACTAAAATTCAACAAATATCTCGCTGGTGAATGTAATGCAAATTTCGCAGACCTAAAAACACTGTTATGCTAATAGTAGATAAATGATTAAGTCTCTTTGAAACTCAGAGAGAGAGAGAGAGACAGAGACAGAGAGAGAGAGAGAGAGAGGGGGGGGGGGGGTTACAGAATGATCCGTCTTAACGCTATTATAAATTATTACCTTAAATTACATAAAAAAAAAAAACTTTCACAAAAGACAATGGGAAAGAAGGCATCCTTCTTACATGATTAAGTATTGCATAATAAAAGAAAAAAAAAGGTCCTGATAAACTAAGTTGATGCCCCTCTGGATAGCCACTTCACCACATTCAAGTCCTCCATCAACGACTCCACTCCTGACGATGTGGACAGATATTCAACATCGACTGAAGCTGCCATAAATGCAGTAGGACATACAGTAGACTACAACCCTGTGACGTTCTAGACCAATGGAGAAACCACCCACCACCCACCACTCGATCAAGCCCAACCAACGACCTCTACAGGCACATCCCTATACCCATCGGTCACAGTTATGCTACTACCACTCTAGATTCGGGCCTGTTGCAAAGAAATGTGAGAATTGTTGTCAGTAGCCAACAACATTTTAAGTAGGCCATCGCTTGCAGCAATGACTTCCCCTGTAACTTTTTTTTCTCTACAAGATGCAGGTATGGGCTTGGGATTTTTGGTAGACACAGGTGTTAGCCGTTCTTTTCTGCCATAACCACTCTCCAGGACATCAAATAGTCTGTCTAAGTCTGCCAACATCCACCTGTTAGCTGACAACAGATCTATGAAACCCACCCATGGATATGATACCCTCACATTATTATTTGGAAGTGCCAAATCTATTTAGAGGTTTGTTTTTGCTGATGTCACATTGCCAATCATCGGTGAGGATTTCCTCTCACATTTCTACCTCCTGGTCGATGTAGCTCACTGATGGTTATTCAATGTAGGTTCATACTCCTCGATGCCTCTCGATCCCAGCCCTCTGACCTCATTCTCCACATCAGCACACCTACGAATGCCTACACCCATCATATCACGATGTTTTCCGTCCAGAAATTTGTCAAACACCACAGCTCCCGCTGAATATGGGGTTTATCACCCTATCAGCCTGACAGGGCCCCCAGTATTCTCCAAATATAGGCGTCAGGCACCGGATCATTTGGCGAACGTGAAAAAAAAAATTTAGCCAAATTGGATGAAATGAACCTTTACCAAAAGGCCCATGGACGTCACCCTCACACATCGATCTAAGGAAAGATGGCTCTCTGCATCCATGTGGGGATTATGAGTGCCTTAACATAAGGACAAAACTTGATCACTAACACTCCCACCAATCTTCCCCTCCTCTATTATCTCCCGCAGGGGCAGAGCCAAGCGACTCTGCTGAAGTCGGGTCCCCTTCAAGAAGCGGCCTTTTTCAATGCATAGAATGACTCAACAACCGCTGCTGCTCTCACTTTTCCGTGCCGCATGCACCTCTCCTTCTCTCCAAGCATGTCAGCAACGTCTCTAATGGGGCAGTACTCGATGCACAGTCTTAATCATATAAGTATGCTTAGATTGGTTGTATTCATAGGTCTTGGACGTTTGCATTAATTTGAGAAATATTGGCTGTATTTTATTAGGTTATTTAATTTTTTCTCAGAAAGGAAGTGTTATGAAGGAAAAAAAATCATATTCTTAATGAAGTGGAAAGAATTTAAACAAGAAAGGGGACAAAATAAATTATCAAAAAGAAAACTTTAAAATATAAAGAATAAATCATATTTCAAAATATAAGAACTAAATATAAGTTCTTCGTAAAAAAAATTTAATATTGAAAAAAAAAATAAATGTATGTTGTACCAGTCTACTGAATTAAAATATTAGGATTTTTTGGGCTCAGGCCATGTCGTCCTGATGGAAGTTCCTAAAAAGTAGCTTCCTAGGGTATATTTGACTACAGTGATATTCCCAGAGAATTTTACCTTCAGGTATCCAGAATTCTAACTCCTGGAGCGAATATCCCTAAATAATCTCACAAGGATATCGCATAATATCAGAGGACGTATTCTTGACACGTCACATAGCTATCTTCCCCCCGAACAGTATTAACGCTTCGAGGGGTTACAGTGACAAGAATCTGAAACGAGAATGAAAAGAGAGCCGCTCATAAGGCATATCTCCTATTCCGTTTCCAGTGTGTATCTGATGAAGGCGGTAGCGCCCTCTTTATTCCTTTTCGTGTAGCTCTACTACTCTGTGTTTTCCCTTGTGTTCTCTCGTTATTTTGGATTTTATTCAACATTTTGATGACTTCTCCGTCCTCTTCTGCCTCTGGAAAGTTAAGTATTATCTTTACTGTGTATAAATGTAAGCTGTTGTCGTTTTGAATTAAATCAAAAGTGATATTAACGTAAACAAGAGCTGTTGCCTACCGGAGGCATCCTGGATGCTATCGCTAGCTATATATGGGTCATTTAGTTAGCTAGAGCGACAGTTCCGGTTTGTTATACAGTACTTTAATATTCTAGCTATTTAGCTCCTCTAGGAATGCATATATGATGCCGTTAGTTTTTAGTTCGGCGATTTAGGTAACCGTTCTTGCCCTTCGGGAGGCTTAGTAGCCTAGGCGTCTGGCCCTAGTACGTTCATGCATGATATAAGTTCTTCCGAGTGTTATGTTATTGAAGCTATAGGCAAATATTTTATACATGTAAGATATTGTTGAATGTTCCTTTCCAAGATTGTATAAGAGAGAGTTTCGGTGAATTAGGTAATCGATTCTCACCGCACCTAGGCTAGTAACCTAGATACAGTAGTATACTTTTGCACATCCCCGATTGTTCTTTTCTCCTCCAGAGGCTAAGTTCAATCCATCTCTCCCTCTGAGTAAGCTTTAGGTTTAATCCTAGCGGTTCTATCTGTATAATAATTCAGGTATAACTATACTAGGATATGTCTGTCCTGACCTGATAACCAGAGTGACTGGTTTTTTTGGGTTAGGTCAGAACTTCAGAGTGTCTAGTCTGTGGTCTGCTTCTTCCTAGCATAGAGAATGAGTTTCCTTTGCTAGGTTAGGGGCGGATACAGGAAGCTTTGCTTCCCTAGTCCACGTCTGAAGGATTCTGTACGAGATGATTCCTTCCTCTAGTGGTCTAGCAGACTGTCCTGTGTTGTTTTTCTTGGGCTGGAGAATAAGTTTTCTCCGTTGCCCGGTGAAATAACTTCACCTAACATTGTTCTGGTTAGGTGGAGGATAGCAAGTATTGCCAGTCTTCCTCCCTAATAGACAACTTTAGGTTAGGATGAGCTTCCCTAACTGCTGAGTGTGTCTCTTGTTAGAACGAAGTTTATAGGACCCTTATCCCTCCCCTCCCCCCTCTTTCTTTTATTATCTTTTGGCAACAGTCCTACTTCCGTACCTAGTGTAGGTTAGGATGGAGGACCGGCTCAGCTCTCTTCCGGCTGGCAATTACGTGTCGGCCGGCAGAGACCCATTGTTCTTTGCAGAGTGAACCCCAGACCTTCCTTGGTCTCCTCCCTTCCATGTCCGCCGGTAGAGTCCGGCAGGCTATGGATTCTTTGGAAGCCTGAATGCTACATTCTCCCCTTCCATAAGTTCACTCTTTCTGGATGGAAGGTCGTATGGCAATGCCGCCTTATAACCTTACATCCAATCTGTTTCTCTGACTATTGTGTTGTACCCCTAGCCTGGCTGTCGGCTTAACAGCCGACAGCCGGGCAGGTGGAGGTTCTCTGGTTCTAAGCTACTGCCGGCGGGCATGGGTATTGCTACCTTTGCCTGCCGGCAGTGGAAACACATCCCGAAATCTGCGGGACACTACGATTAGCGGCCGGCAGCCGGGTATTAGTGTTTTCAGCTGTCGGCCGGCAATGATTGCCGGCCGGCACACACTTGCGAACCAGTGACCTGCCACCTATTAGTTAAAGGTAGTATATCTTTGAACTATATAGGGGTAGATGCCGTCCGGCATGTGCACGTACCGGCGCGTGCTGGCCGGCACAACAGCATGCGATGTACAGTAGTTACTATATTTGTAGTGTAGTACACACTGCATTAGTAAAACTACAGTACAGAGTTTGTGATGACACTAAAGTTCTTAAACATACTTAATGTTATCTTGTACAACCTTTTGTTGAGACCGTACAATATATAGAAAGTGAGTTCTTTCTGTATTCATTCTATCCCGTATATTAAAACTTTATTTCAAGGTGTGAACTACACCTTAAATTTCCGTATAGGAAATTACATAAGGTATTCTAGAATAGAATTAACCTTAGTTTTAATATCTTGGGAGGTTACAGCAATTGACTGGACAGGAAATACATGTACGTGTCTTTCCTCCTTTCTTTTATAGCTTTCTATATAAGCTACATATTTTAATATAAGTGAAAAGCCTTCACTTGATACTCATGGATTTTTCTTCTCTTTACAGGAGGACCATTCGAAGTGCGGGAGTGTGTTCTGTAATGTCCGCAGCAAGAACTTCTGTGGACATCAGCTTTGCAGGAGGCACGCAGCATGCGCAGCCTCCAGAGGTGATCTCCGGTATTGGGACCCTCAGGTTTGTACAGTGTTCTAACCTGATTACCAAGGCTTTTGACGACCCTAAGTCGATGGAATCAAGGGATGCTGCCAGGGAAAAGTTACGAGCCTGGGTGAGGGGTTTTCAAAAAAACACCTCAGGCCCCTACCTTTCAAATGAGAAGATGAGGGCCTACCTTTTCCCTAAAGCATCGGTTGATGCAATCATCCCCCAGCCTCAGGTGGAGATACCAACTGCCCAGAATCCTGTAGATTCTGAAGTCTCGGCCGCCCTTCAAGACATCCAATTGGACGATACGATGTCGGAGGTATCGAATTCTACTGAGAAGGACCTTCTAGGAGAAGGTCAGGAGGAGGAGCTGTCCCAGGCTCCTCGAGTAGAAGGGGAAGAAATCGACGAGGTGTCGGTTACATCAGTTCCGGACCCAGAACCTGTTCCGTCTACATCGTCTGCTATCCCAGATGAACTGGGAAGGACTCTTTCTTCCATTGTTGAGATGATCCAACAAATTCAAAGAAAGAATGCTGAGAAGGAAGCTGCAATGAAACTGAAGATACGCAGACTTGCAGCATCACGTGGGCCCCAGAAGCGGCTCAGCGTGAAGGATCTTCCTTTTTGCTCGGATACCAATCCTTGGAGGTATGCCGAAGACATGCCAATGACAACCGGGAAGATCGTGATTTCAGAAAAGTTGGGAGCAATTCCTCTGGAAGAAGTGGAATTTTGGCCCAACAAAGATTCTTATCCGGACAGCTATGTTTGTCTTAGGAAGGAGCCAGCCTCAAAGGAGGAGACGGAGCCGTAGGAGGTCATAGTTTTTTACCATAGTAAAGCTCAGGCGTTACTAGCGAGCTCGATGAAAGAGAGGGGCTTCACTAACTCAAAGGTGCCCGCCTTGAGTAAGAAGCTTCCCTCCTTTGTGGCCTCTCCTACCAGAGCCTTTCCCTTCATGGAAAAGGGATAGAAGGCAGCCTTAAAGGCAGTGGAGGCAGGGAAACCATGCAACTCCTTAGAGGAGTGCAAGCCGTTATCTCTGACCTTGACCTTGGACCGAGAAGACTGGAAGGACGTACACTTTACCTTCTCAGTCGGGAAGCTGGAAGCTGATATCGCTGAACGTCAGTTTGGTGAGGTACTTCCAAAACTGCCGGAGGTTCTCTTGCGTAGAGAGCAAGAGACAAAGGAAAGACTTGCTGCATCGACATTAGAAACGATGGCAAGTGACCCCAAGAACCAGGATATGTTCATGGTAGTGGCCAAAACCCATCTGGCCATAGTTACAAAGGCTCTCTATAGCTTTATTAAAGCTAGGGGAGGCACGAACCGAGGAAACTTATCTACTCTCGTATCTGGGGTAAAGATCTCTTTCCCAACGAAGTGGTTAAAGAGGTAGTAGACAAGGCTGCCACAGAGAATAGGAACCTTCTCAAAAAGTGGGGCTTAGTTCTTAAGA
This sequence comes from Palaemon carinicauda, assembly GCF_036898095.1. Lineage (NCBI taxonomy): Eukaryota > Metazoa > Arthropoda > Malacostraca > Decapoda > Palaemonidae > Palaemon > Palaemon carinicauda. Next base: position 67,868 of record NW_027171901.1, read on the forward strand.
GAAAGTCTTCTCTGGATGAGGGTCCCCAACCCCAGAAGAAGACAAAAAGGCCTAGGCCATCCTCTCGGCCGGCTAAACCCTACCGATAGCAACAACAACTTCCTGTGACTGCGGTGCCTCAGATAGTGGCACAACCTCCAACCATGTACCAGCTAGTACCTCAACAAGTGGCGACACAGTCGCCAGTTTTTAACCCAGCCTTCGCAAGGCAGACTTCTTCCTTTCGTTCGAAAGCTAGAGGAACAGCCAGAGGTTCTTCTTGACGCCCTTCAAGAGGAAGGGGATCCAGGGGAGGACGCGGTCAAGGAGGCAAGGCCTCAGGTCCACAACAGCAGAAGTAAGATACTTCCAGTAGGAGGGAGACTACAGCTATTTAGGGATCGCTGGACCTTCGATCCCTGTGCCCACAGCCTAATAAAGAATGGACTAGGTTGGAGCTGGAGCAGTCCTCCACCTCAATTTCCTCCATTCTCCCAACACTCAACACCCGTTCTGGAAGAATTTGTCCGAGAACTCTTAGACAAAAGAGTAATCCGGAAAGTTAAGTCCATAAAATTCCAAGGAAGACTGTTTTGTGCTCCAAAGAAGGACTTGTCTCCACTCAACAGGTTCATAGTGAACTACAAGTTCAGAATGCTCACACTTCAACACATAAGGACCCTACTGCCCAAAAGGGCATATACTGTCTCTATAGACTTGTCTGACGCTTATTGGCACGTTCCAATTAATCGTCAACTCTCCTCCTACCTAGGCTTCAAGTTACATAGAAAACTTTACGCCTTCAGAGCCATGTCTTTTGGGCTAAACATAGCCCCAAGGATTTTCACGAAGTTCGCGAACGCAGCCATCCATCAATTACGCCTAAAGGGGGTCCAAGTAATAGCCTACCTGGACGACTGGCTGGTGTGGGCAGCATCTAGGACAGAATGCATGCAAGCTTCTAAGATAGTGATCCAGTTCCTGGAACATCTGGGATTCAAGATCAACATCAAAAAGTCTCGAATTTCTCCAGCTCAAAAATTTCAGTGGTTGGGAATCCAATGGAATTTGGAGTCACATCGACTTTTCATTCCTGGTAAGAAGAGGAAAGAAATAGCAGGATCTGTCAAGAGACTATTGAAATCCAAACGGGCTCTCTACAGTTTGCTTCGATAACAGATCCAGTGCTAAGAGCACAGCTAAAGGATGCAACAGGAGTCCGGAGAAAACACGCATCAAACGCGCGAAGAGATCTAATAAGACCACTACCGACTCGACTGCGAACGCTTCTCAAGCCGTGGTCCAATGCCAAGTAATTGAAAAAATCAATACTTCTTCAACCTCCTCCCCCGTCAGTAACTATCCACACAGACGCTTCAAAGGAAGGCTGGGGAGGTCACTCTCATCAGACGAGAGTCCAAGGAGCTTGGTCCAATCTTTTCAAGTCATTTCATATCAACTTTCTAGAAGCCATGGCAGTACTTCTGACACTAAAGAAAGTGTCTCCTCGCTACTCGACCCACATAAGACTGGTTCTAGACAGCGAGGTGATAGAGAGATGCCTGAATCGACAAGGGTCGAGGTCACCTCAAATCAACCAAGTTATGTTGGCCATATTCCGTTTGGCGGAAAGGAAGAAATGGCACCTGTCAGCAGTTCACATTCAAGGGTTCCGCAATGTGACAGCGGACACTATATAGGTTTACACCTATAGAGTCAGAATGGTCCCTTGACGCAAGATTGTTCTCCTTCATCTCGAGTCAAGTCCCGGAGCTGCAGATAGACCTCTTTGCGACGAAAGACAACAAGAAAATAGATCATTACGTGTCCCCATACGAAGATCAGTTAGCGGAGGCAGTGGATGCTATGTCCCTAGACTGGAACAGATGGTCCAATATTTATCTGTTTCCTCTGCACAACCTCCTTTTGAAGGTCCTCGATAAGCTGAGATCCTTCAAAGGGAAAGCAGCAATAGTGGCCCACAAGTGGCCAAATAGCTTGTGGTTCCCTCTGGCATTGGAACTACGACTAAAATTCGTACCGCTACCGGATCCATCCCTGTCTCAGCGAGTACAGAAGTCGAATGTCTTCGCTTCATCAGAAAAAAACACGGATCCTACATCTCATGATTTTCTCTCCTTAGCGATGAGAAAAAGATTCGGTATTAAAAGTTAGTTTAGACTTTTCGATGAAACCAGAAGACATTATGAGGCTTCAGGGAAGAAACAGATATCCTTTGTCAAGGTGAACAAACTAAAAGAAATCTCGACAGATTCCTATTTATCATTCTTCATTCACCTTCATGAGCAAGGTTTAGCAGCCAACACAATTCTCTTGTTCAAGCCTGCCTTGACAAGACAGATACCATATGCCTTACAGGTCTACCTTTCTAACGACATTCTTAATGAACTACAAAGGCCCATGCTAGGCTTAGCACTTCAGCGCCTCCAAAGACCCTTTGCATGGTCAGTAGATAAGATTCTTCATTGTGTATAAATAATGAACAATGAGGAATGCGCTTAGAAGGTCTTGCATTTAAAGTCATATTTCTGCTTGTACTTGCTTTGGGGGATAGAGCTAGTGAAATAGTGGCTCTCTCTAGAGAGGAAGGCCACGTCCAGTTCTTGGAGGGAGAACTGAATCTATTTCCAGACCCAACGTTTCTTACCAAGAACAAGCTACCCACCAACAGGTGGGATCCCTAGAGAATCTGCCCTCTGAAGGAAGATGCATCTCTATGTCCAGTGGAGTGCCTAAAGGTCTATCTTCATAGAACTTCAGACTTTATGGGAGGACAGCTGTTCAGAAGAGATACCCTGGGTTCAAAGTTATCCATAACTAAGGGCAAAAATCACCCGTGTTATTCGCAGAACGGATCCAGACAGTACACCCGTTAGTCATGATCCGAGGAAAGTTGCCTCTTCCATAAAATTTCTTTAATTATATGGACTTTGAACATCCTTGTTCGTACACTGGCTGGTAGTCATCCAAGGTGTTCTTTATGCACTATGCAAAGCAAGTGGAGCAACTTAAGAGGTCTGTGGTAGCAGTATGTAGAATTCTTTAACCTTCTGTTTTAAATCTGCGAGGACCAGTGTAATTAATTTGGGATGATTAATTAAGAGGGTGCGTGTGTAGTCACTGTATGTTACTACACACTGAGCGATGGGCCACAAAAGTGTCCTTACGAATTGTTCCATTGACGTCGGTGAACTATAGCATAATACGGACACTTGTGCGAAGCGTCTCTTACACTAGTATAAATAAACAGTATTCAGACTGTATCATTATTATTAATAATTCAATTGAAGTGGCAAATCTGTTTCCTGGTAGACGAAAAAATATTTTCTGTTGACTGTTTTCTTTATGCTTTAACGCATATCATCCACTTTTTATAAATTTTATAAATGTTGATCTGATATGTACGTTTATTAAATGTTAATAAACTAGTTCATAGTGAACCCTGCATTTTATTCGCCCACAATTATTTTATTAGAAATGTACTGAGCATTAGGATTAAAATAGGGATATTTTTATCATGGTATGTCTTTTAAGATTGTTCCCTGATTCAAGCAAAAGTCCACTCACTTTAACCCTTCCTTAGGAAGGGTTGACGTGGTACCCTAACAAGATAGTGGCAGAGATGCAAAATTTGTTCCAGCACTAACGACAGAGCGCAGACCCTGTATCTCGCAAAAACTTAACATCAATCATAACAGAATTATATATTACTTTACCAGGCCAGATGTATCTATCATATTTTAGTCTTTCCTGTGGATTATTATTTCCATCTCCGGGAGTACAATTACCACCACTACCACAACAAATTATGGGTAATTTTACGTCAGGAGATGAACTTGGCATTAAAGCCGCAGGATTATTTCTTTGAAGATAATTTGTTCTGGCGTAACACTGAGCTTAGAAATGACCGGGTTTATTACACCAGAAACAAGTCTTCATATTAATATTTCTCGTTCCAAAACTACCTCCATTAGAAAATACACGAGTACAAGGTTTACTCATGAATTTTCCATTCTTACTAGCAGGGAAATTATTCTGAACCACAGAATTCTTAGGCTTATTATTATCACCTCTTATTCCTTTGACAAAATTCGCTGACTCTACTACATTATTACCTATATCCTTGCTCGCAAAATTGCCTGAACCTGTTCTATGGGTCAAGAAAAATTCGTCAGCAACTTGAGCTGCCTTACCTAAATTAGTGACCTTTACATCTTCCAAATAAATTTGTATTTTTGGAACAATATTTCTTAAACTCCTCCAAAAGCATAAGTTCTTTCAAGGAAGAAAAAGTGATAACTTGACGACTTTTCAACCAGTCGCCAAACTGTTCCTCCTTGAACCTGGCTAATTCTACATACGATAAGGAAGGATCTTTATTAAAATTTCTAAACTTTAACCTCTACACTCTGGGACTAAATCATAGGCTTTTAAAATTAGTGCCTGGCTATCCCTTCCTCCAAGGCATTATATATCCGGATTGCCTTGCCGACTAATTTACACTGAATCAGCACTGTCCACATCTCTGGTGGCCAAGACAACCGTGTAGACACCCTCTCAAAGGCCTTAAAGAATTCTGGAAAAAATTTTTCATCAAAAATGGAGACCAATTTTGATGCAGCCCCAATATTAAACCTATCGGGGTGACTACCTCGTGGGGTACTAAATTGGTTAGGAACCCCCTGTAACCTAGCCATTTCCAAATTAAGGTTGGCCATCTCTGTCTCATGCCTCCTCACCGTCTTGTCCTCCACATGTTCCAATTTCAACAACTCTATCCTTTTACAAATTAAGTCATATTCCCAAATTTCCTTTGAATCAGAATTTACAGGAACTGTAGAAACTGCTGGCCCTAAATTCTCTTCAGACAAGCAAGGGTTTGTGGTTATAATATCCTCTTGGCAGGAAATTGGCCGGACCTTCATAAATAACTCCAGTCTGAGGAGGATCATCAACTAATGAAAAACCTGCACCACCACTAATGCCATTATCATATGCAACTACCCTATCATCATTTCCTAATTCACTACCTCTATCACTAATATTTTCCCCAAGTAACCCTTCAGCCTCAGCCAAACCTTGCATAACACTATTCTTTACCATGATTAGTAACTTAATCTTTGTGTCCGTCATTTTGAACGGAGTACCCAACCATCTAGCACAACTAACCAGATATTCCTTACCTAGTATTGGTAAATGACTAATACAGCCGCAGACCCTAAGAACTCTGCAGGAGTAAACTCAAAGTCTTAGAAATTATCCATTGTGGTAAGAGGCAAAGGAATTTCCAAAAATGAATACTATAACCACCACTGAGGAGCGTTCCAAAGTCCCAATTACTGTGTCCACCTGAGCACAAATCCTTTCCCGGTCGCCAGATTATTACGACCTTATATACGGCCGTAATTTCAAGGGTTCTTAGTCTCTAATCAGAAGTTGCGGTCAGAAAAAAATGTAACACAGCAATTTGGGAACAAAAGAACAAACACCTCAACAAATGTTACAATATTTATTTACACAAAAAAATAAGTAATGGTTGGTAACGATGATAACCAAAATAAATGAACATACAAATCAAGGGAAAACCAACCTTAAGATCTTTAAAAGATCACCTACAATTAAATTAAACCCTAAGATTAGAAATAGGAAATTTTAAATGTGACACTTCAGGCAGGTACCTTTCAAATTACTGGCCAGGAAAATCTAACCTAATAAACTAAGTTAGGTAGAAGGAAGAAAGAGAAAATAAATGGGAAACTTAATATTATTCCTACCTAATGCAGATAACCTCACTTAAATACTAAACTTAACTCAAGTTAATAAACAATGAACTACAAAAAATAATCTTACGAATTGATGCAAAGGAATAATCACAGGAGGCTTAGTGGATTGTCTCATCAGGCCATACAACGTCCAGAGGACCGTACTGCAAACAGGGGCGTGTACATCTACAGGTACTCAGGGATCCACGATCGTCGTAAATAGCTATTAAAATATCTCATCCCTGTAGAAAGATGCCCTACTTGTCTCCACGAGTTCCAAGAACTCGCTGACCCTGATAAGCAGGTCCACTGGGTTAAGCTGCAATGCCTGCAGGCAATCTAAAATACCACGGAAACAGTAAGGGTGGTAGCCTCCAAGAATCCGGGACGTCAACGGATCTCGCGCGCCACAAACTGCACCGTTCCCACTATAGTCTATTTCTTTTAGCGGTGCATATTTGCACTGACTCACAGGGGTGCCCTTTTAGCTCGGAAAGGTTCCTGATACCTGATTGGTCGGTAATATTTTTCTCCTAACACCTTCATTGTTCTTAAATAATTACCAACTAATGTGAATCAAAACTTATTTACTAACATATATTTCTCCATCAGATATATGTTTTTTCAATAAACAATGTGAAAGAATAAATATATTATAAAGTATCGTCATAGTAAGTCTAAATTTAGTAACACAATCTGCCGAAGTCAACGACAGCTGCTTATTTTCGGATGCACGATTTGTAATTTTTTATTTTTTCACATATGTTAACCCAAACTGGGATAAATTACACTCAGCATAAGTTAAATATGTTATTATAAACTTTCCTTGAATACCAGAATATACCAAAAACACGGAATTAATAAAACCCGATATTTGTGAAAACTTATGGGGAGGTAAAAGAGCAGCTTGCAGCGGCTTGACGGGGAAACAATCCCTTTTGACTGGCATAGAGTTTTTTTTTTTTTTTTTTTCGTAATCTAGTTCGGTTTAGTCCTTTCTGTTTAAATAGTCTTGCATTGTCTCATTTCGTAATATTTTGCTTAGTATTTTCCTACATTCCTGTTCCTCACCTAATATCTATCTATTTTCCCCGATATCCCTTCATTCATATATGGGATATCCGCACTACGATTCCTTATGTTTTGTACCTTACATCAGTAAGTATGTAGATAAAAATAGCAACATAAATTTTATGCTGTGTAGCAAGTATAGCATATTCTGTAAACCTGTTCAGTAGCTCGAATTATATCAAATGAAATTAAGCATAGTATTTTTTTTTATTCCCACCTCTACACCATTTTAATGAGACTAGCACGGCTTCCCTTCAAGCCAACACTTTCCACAGAGGAAAAGAAATAAGGAATCGTAGT
>NW_027171901.1:80000-85000 GCF_036898095.1 Palaemon carinicauda
TTTCAAGTCTTGAATTGTCCTATCGGTTCCATTTATAACGAGAATGATAAAAATGAAGTATCCCGAATGTGCTGGGGATATGTGGCCAGGAATTGCTTCCCACTTGTCAATGCATAAAGCAATATGAAAAGTTGAAGGCATTTTCCTCAGGAACAGAGACGTTGGATTTTACTTGCATGTCAATAGCATGAAATTATTATATCGCAGGGATATTCATCTTCCCAAAATATTGTACTCAAAGTCTCAGTCTCTCAGCTTCACACGACAGAAATATATTTCATATCCCACTTCTAGTCATTCTTCGGTACAGCAGTGACCAAATTGGGGTACTATATCAAGCATTAGATGTGTGTGTTTATGTGTGTGTGAGAGAGAGAGAGAGAGAGAGAGAGAGAGAGAGAGAGAGAGAGAGAGAGAGAGAGAGAGAGAGAGAGAGAGAGAGGACAATGCATGTATATAGGTTTGAATATTTGGTCTAAGTATCAAGTACTTTGCTGTGCTTGTTAATTTGCCCACACCTGAACACCCTTTGCTCTGTTGAAACAGAAAATAGATTAATCCTGCTTCATTCCTAGTTCATCTTATTTATTAGAAAATACTATGAATATACAATAAACCAATATATACAGGAATTCTGTATTTTTTGTTATCAAAGATTCCTGTAAACTTTATCGAAACTTTTATCGAAATTGATGCTTTAATCGAAATCCCATTTAATAAAAACAATTTTCTTCAAATTATTTGATTGGTTTTGGTTTATTCTTTTGATCCTTACTAATCAGTTGACTTATATGCCATGATCTCCTCAATATGCTAATCTTCAACAATAATAGTGATTCTGTTTCCAGATGTATTATATATATAATTAGAGTTTTCCCATTTAAAAGTCAATATTAACATTGTAAGTAAACGGAATTTTTTTTGTTTATTCTATTAAGAAACTTTCATCAAATGATGCTATTTATAGCTGTCTATTTTCGTATTCTGGAAGTCACAATAATAAGTGGGAAGGATGTGTTCGGGCAAACATTAATTTAGGATTTAGCTTTCCAAATTAGGTTTATATATATATATATATATATATATATATATATATATATATTATATATATATATATATATCAATGAAGTCTTAAGAATATATCTATAAGTATATAAAGTATTCAGAAGAATTTGATTGTTAAATTTATATATATATATATTTTTTTTTAGATATTTTTAGGAGGGTGATTTTTTTTTTCATTAATATAGAACTTCTTAAGAAATATTCGTATTGTTTCATGGTACATTGGAAAAGATTAAAGCAGAAAAAAATAGGCCTAAAAGTTATGCATATACATTAGGGAAGTTTTAACAAAAAAACTATCACAGCAATTGATGAATTTGTAAAACATTTCTAATGCATGATGAAGTAATTGGTGATTATTAATTAAAATAATATATAACCCATGAATTAAAATGTTTTTTATAGTACCGATGTACAAATTATCTTTTAAATGGATAATTGAAGTATCATGAATTAGAATGATTTTTAAAACCATTTTCCGAATCCCCAATCAATGAAACGTATCAAACTACCACAGATATTAAAGAATATATCAAATCCTATTGCAAGGCTTGTTGAAGCTCTAGATTTCCTGGCAATTATACCCTAACTTCTGGGAATCCAAACTGAGACGTTCGGATAACTGGGACATAAATTCCCTTACCTATGTGACACGAACGCCATAAAGCAGCAGTTTCTGCCTCTATACGATATGTTAGAAGGAAGAAAGATATTTCAGGATTTTGTGAGTAATGATACTGATAATTTACACAACAAAATCATAACAGAATCTAATATCGATAAATATATCTGGTTAAAAAATTTAATATTACCCAAGTAATGAAAATGAATAGAATTGTAGTATAAGAGTAACAGCTAGAGGGGCAATCAATAGAGCGCATACCTCCACGGTAGCTTATTTATCGACATTTTACTCGACCTTGACTTTGACCTTTGACCTTAACATTTATCAATGGGCGTGGATTTTCATACACTGAAATATGAGCCAGGTTTCAAGTCGGTGACATTGATGTCCAAACTTATGGCTGATTAAGTGAATTGGACATTTTGCTTAACTGTGACCTTAACCCTTGACCTTGACCTTCAAAAATTCAATATTTCCAAGCTTCTTACATAACAATTAATCCTGCACAGATTGTTTTATTTGGACATACAGTAGGCATAAATACTAAATTCCACTCCTCTAAATTACCAGTTTCTATTACCTTCACATTGTCATAGACCATTTTCAAACTTTCTTGATATTCACTTTTTACCTCTCCCCCCCCCCCCCCCCCTACTCCGCCACTCTTTTGCTACAACTAATTTTCCTTCCACCAAAAACTGATCAGACATACCGTCAGCCCTAACCCTGTGCACGCCTTTCAATCTTTCAAAAATTCTTTTATATCTACGCATAATCTATTAACGCCCTTTCTACCAGTCTTCCATTTGCCATTCTTACCTATTTATATTTTTTTTTATTTTTATTTTCGAGAAAAGCTAGAACTTATCATCATCTCTTGGTCAACACACATATCTGCCAGACTCTCCCCCTCTCATTTTCACCTGGTACGCCCTACTTCCCAATGGCACCTTCTACTTCTCCACTCTAGCAGTTAAATCACCCATGACTACTATATAATTCCTTTTAACCAGTCCTTCTATACACCTAGTTAATTCATTCTAAAACTCATTCCCCTCTTCACTTTTCTCACTAACAAAAGCCCAACAATACCTACCTAACCTTACCCACATTAACCTAGATGATATCTCCGTCCATTCCACTACTTTGCCTGTCATCAATTTACTCAAAAATAAAGCAAAACTCTCTATTGTTCTTTCTCTATCAATCCCGGACACTTTCTTTACCAATCACTTCACCAAGCAACACTTCACACTTCCATTTAATCTCTGCTCACTCAAAGCCAATACATCCATCTTTCTATTCCTAAATATATATCCAATCTCACATCTTTCACTCTATTGTACTACATCCACGCACATTCAGACAGCCCAAAAATAACGTGCAGGGATCCCCTTACCTCCCCCTCTTATATGTCCCACAGGAGTATACAATAAGGGAGAGGGGGTTCCCAGTCCACTCATCCCGTTCCTTTTAGTCGCCTCTTACGACACGTAGTGATAAGTTGGCGCTAGTGTAATTGTTATTTTGGCTCTGCTGCCATAAGTGGCATATATATATATATATATATATATATATATATATATATATATATATATATATATATATATTTTATATATATATATATATTTATATATATATATATATATATATATATATATATGTATATATACACAAGCATATATATATATATATATATATATATATATATATATATATATATATATATATATATATATATACATATATATGTATATATATATATATATATATATATATATATATATATATATATATATATATAAGTATATATATGCTATATATATGTGTGTATATATGCATATATATATATATATATATATATATATATATATATATATATATATATATATATACTGTATATATGTATGCATATATATATATATATATATATATATATATATATATATATATATATATTTACATATATATACTGTATATATATGTTTGTATATATATATATATATATATATATATATATATATATATATATATATATATATATATATATATATATATACTGTATATATATGTTTGTATATATACATATATATGTATATATATTTATATATATATATAAATATATACATATATATTTATATATATATATACATATATATATATATATATATATATATATATATATATACTGTATATATATATATACATACATATGTATATATAAATATATATATATATATATATATATATATATATATATATATAATATATATATATATACATCCATACTTTAAGCCTGAATACACAGAAAAATATATGTATATGTCTAAATAATGAATATATGTTTATATACATAATATATCCACATTGTTATGTATATGTATATATATATATATATATATATATATATATATATATATATATATATATATATATATATATATATATATATATATATATATGTATATATATATATATATATATATATATATATATATATTATATATATATATATATATATATACATACGTATACAGGGTGGTTTTAGAAGAGGTAGGGGTTTTATGAATCAGATTTTTACAGTTAGGCAGATATGCGAGAAATATTTAGCAATAGGTAAGGAGGTGTATGTTAAGTTTATGGATCTGGAGAAAGCGTATGATAGAGTTGATAGGGAAGCAATGTGGAATGTGATGAGGTTATATGGAGTTGGTGGAAGGTTGTTACAAGCAGTGAAAAGCTTTCTACAAAGGTAGTAAAGATGTGTTAGAATAGGAAATGAAGTGATTGATTGGTTTCCGGTGAGAGTGGGGCTGAGAGGGGGCTGTGTGATGTCACCGTGGTTGTTTAACTTTTATGTTGATGGAGTGGTGAGAGAGCTGAATGCTCGAGTGCTTGGACGAGGATTGAACCTGGTAGACGAGAATGACCATGAATGGAAGGTAAATCAGTTGTTATTTGCTGATGATACTGTAGTGGTTGCAGACACAGAAGAGAAGCTTGACCGACTAGTGACAGAATTGGAAGGGTATGTGAGAGAAGGAAGTTGATGAGAGTTAATGTGGGTAATTGTAAGGTTATGAGATATACGAGAAGGGAAGGTGGTGCAAGGTTGAATGTCATGTTGAATGGAGAGTTACTTGAGGAGGTGGATTAGTTTAAGTACTTGGGGTCTGTTGTTGCAGCAAATGATGGAGTGGTAGCAGATGTACGTCCGAGAGTGAATGAAGGTTGCAAACTGTTGGGGGCAGTTAAGGGAGTAGTAAAAAATAGAGGGTTGGGCATGAATGTAAAGAGAGTTCTATATGAG
>NW_027171901.1:105000-109059 GCF_036898095.1 Palaemon carinicauda
TATTCAATGTTGGGTTCCCCCAGGTTCTTCAGTGTGCAGCACCTCGTATATCCACCAGAGAGTTGCTAATGCATCTTCCGGTGTATTTTGCATCTTCCAGTCTTGGATGGTCTGGGATGCATCTAGGTATTTATCTAGCTTATTCTTAAACACATCTACGCTCACTCCTGATATGTTTCTTAGTTGAGCTGGCAGCGCATTAAATAGTCGCTGCATTATCGATGCTGGTGCCTAGTGGATTAATGTCCTGTGCGCCTTCCTTAGTTTCGTGGTATAGTTTTTAGCACTATTAATCTACCTCGGCTTGCTCTTTCTGATATTTTTATCTCCATGATGTTTTCAGTAATTACTTCTATTTGCTTCCATGCTTGTATTATCTCTTTTCCTTTCTAGACTGTATAGTTTTAAAAATTACAGTCTTTCCCAGTAGTCAAGGTCCTTAACTTCTTCTATTCTAGCGGTATAGGACCTTTGTACACTCTCTATTTGTGCAATATCCTTTTGGTAGTGCGGGTACCATATCACATTGCAGTACTCGAGTGTACTACGTACATAAGTTTTGTAAAGTATAATCATGTGTTCAGCTTTTCTTGTTTGATCTGTCTGAATAACATTCCCATTTTGGTTTACATTTAGCCAACAGTGTAGCTATTTAGTCGTTGCATAAAATATTTCCTATTAACAATACACCAAGGTCTTTATTGCTTCCTGTTTGTGATTGCCTCGTTATTAGGTCCTTTGTATGCATATACCATTCCTTCTCTGTTTCCATAATTTATTGATTCGAATTTATCGGAGTTAGATACCATCTTATCTATCTCCGCCCATTCATATATTTGGTTTAGATCTCTTTGTAGTGAGTTCCTATCTCATCACAAGTAATTTCTCTACTTATTCTTGTGTCATCGGCGAAACTTCTCACTACAGAGTTTTCAACATCACAGTCTATGTCTGAGATCATAATAACAAACCACAGTGCAGCTAATACAGTACCTTGTGGCACGCCAGATATTACGTTATCTTCATCTTATTTCTCGTCATTTGTAAACACTATCTTTTTTCTGTTTTGCAGGAATTCTTTTACCCATTTTCCTGTCTTTCCCACAATATTATGCCCTTTGATTTTTTTTCCCTAATATATTATGGTCTACCTTGTCAAAGGCTTTTGCAAAATCTAGATAGATCACATCTGTGACTATTTCATTCATCATATTGTTATATATGTTTTCAGAGTGTGCTATCAGTTATGTTTGTGTACTTTTCCGGGCACAAAACCGTGTTGACCTATATTAAACCAATTATTTTAACCAAATGATTCATTATTTTCTTTTTTATTACCCTTTCATACACTTTCATGGTATGTGATGTTAGACTAACAGGTCTATAATTGCTTGCCTCTAGTCTTGATCCACTTTTGAAAATAGGGGTTATATAAGCTAATTTATGTTTAAAATATATCTCGTTCATATCTACACTTTGTCTTAGCAGTATTGCAAGTGGCCTCGCGATAGTGTGTGCAGTTTTTTTTTAACAGAATCGCAGGAACTCCATCTGGTCCGGCTGCCGATCCATTTTTAATTTCGTTTTAGAGCCTTGACAATATCTGCTTCATTAATATCTATATCCGTTAGATATTCAACATTTTCTTCTCTTATTTGTTTTATATTTGCATTCGCCATTCTTGGCGTGAACTCACTCTTATATTTTTCTGCTAGCATGTTGCATATTTCCTTTTTTTTTATTCGTTAACCGTCCTTCAATTTTTAAAGGGCCTATTTCTAATCTCCTTTATTCATCTTTTTTTGCATAGGAGTAAAGTACTTTGGGTTGTATTTTATATTTTGAAGTGTCCTTTCTTCTAACTCCTTTTTTCCTTTTCCTTCGATTGTATAATCTTATGTTCTGCTTTTTCTATCTTACTTTTTATTTTCATCCTTTTCCGCATATTTTTTTTTTTTTTTTTTTTCGCAAGATTATTCTTCCACTTTCTAATGTTCTGAAATAAGATCTTTCTGTCTCTTGGTATGCATGTCTGTTGTTTATTGTTTTTGTCGGTACATATTTTTTCAACAATTTTCTCCAGAATTTTGTACAGTATATCCGTATTTACCTGTATATTATCACTTACGAATAAATTTTTCTATTCTTTGTTCAGTTCTTTCATTTATTTCTGACCATCTTATATTCTTCTTATAAAAATTATATTTTTCCATATCCTTCCCAACGTTTGTGCTTTGTTTATCTCTGCGATCGCTGCTTTGGAATGAAGTATTAATTCTATGACATTGTGGTCTGAAATTCCCGTGTTATACACTATTATTTCTTTAACATAATTCACCTCATTCACAAATACTAAATCTAAGACATTTTCTATTCTTGTTGGATTGTGGTTTATTTGTTGCATATTATGTTCTAATAGCATATCTTGAAGCTTTTCATATTGCCTCTTATCTTTTGCGTTAATATTATTCTCTTTTTTATATGTATATATGCAACCACTTTCTTCTATCCGTTTTTTCCAATACACAAAAAGAAAATTAAAATGTCCGGATATAAGTATATTGCAGTCTTTATGGTTTCTATATATATCATCTATTTTTTCTATTATTATGTCAAACTCCTTAGTATTTGGGGGTTTTTCAAATTCAAATTCTACCGCAATCAATTCACATTCTGTGTTGCTGTATTTTTCACAGACTTTTCCTTGATTTACGTCTCTTCCATATATTGCGGGTTCCTCCTTGATTCCTATTTGTTCTGTCTGATCTATATGTTTGGAAACCCTTTATCTGGCCATCACTGCCAGTCTCTAGGGAATACCATGTTTCACTTATATTTAATATATCTATTTTTCAATTTGGGTTAGTTCTTCTAAGAACTCTATTTTCCTTTTAAGTTACTCGTGACTAAAACCCTGTGCATTCATCACTATGATGGTTTGTGTTTCCATCCCCATTATCTAATATTGGTAATATGGATTTTCCCATGCTTCCTTCCTGTTCTGATATAATGCTCTTTTCTTCATTTTCATGAATTTTGCCATTAAAAAAATCCAACTTTTCTATTATATTTGCTTTTTCGCCTTCATATTGATTTTTGTGTGTATATCTGCAATTATCCCATATCTGCACCAACCCCTGGCATTATAGATGCATTCTTTGTAGTCGGGCTCTAATTGTGCTTATTTGGGTTGAGAGCCATCATACCTCGGGGCCTTTTGTGCATACGGTGGTATATACTCGACTTTTTTTTCATTTTTTGTTTCATTTTGCTTTCATTTTTGTTTTCTGTTTGCTGAGGCTTTCTTACTTTCATTCATGGTTGCAGGATGCATATATCTACATTTTTTTTTGAATTTGCATCCTTTTTCCTTCTTTTAGGTCTTTGCATATTTTTGATGGAGATCTCTGCATTCGTCTCCATATCCATCTAAATACGCACATTTACCATAATCACATAATTATGGCATATCTTTGGATGCATGTAGTAGCATCTTTCGCCAAGTCTGCAATTCCTTCTTTCAGCAAATTGCAGAGAGAGAGAGAGAGAGAGAGAGAGAGAGAGAGAGAGAGAGGAGAGAGAGAGAGAGAAGTAAAATGCATTAGGTGCTGATGACTCATAAATTATGACAGACCGAGTCTCTCTTACACTTACATCTACGTCATGAAAGACAATTTGCCTTTGATCAAACCCTTGCAAAACGCTAAAATTAGATATTGAATCCAACTTTGTGATATTTCAGCGAATGCAGTCATTCGTTTTCTTAGGCAATGTTTCTCGTCTCACTAATTTCTGTTGGGCTCCGCCTCCAACACAAATTTGCTTCTTGCCTCAAAATCCACAAAAACACGAGGTCTCTTCACTCAAAGCAATAATGAGCTTCGTATGACTTCACAGGGTCCTTGTGAGGGAGAGAGAGAGAGAGAGAGAGAGAGAGAGAGAGAGAGAGAGAGAGAGAGACGAGAGCCAAGCTGGGGATAAAATCAATTGTTCAATATTTCATATAAATATAACAGAATTGAAATTACTTTTAACATTTAATTTTTTGCTAAACCCAGG
>NW_027171902.1:55000-60000 GCF_036898095.1 Palaemon carinicauda
GGTCATAAGAAGAATGAATGTAGATGGGCTCTAGGTGCTTGTTTTGGATGTGGTGAGGTAGGGCATAGAATTAGTGAGTGCAAGAAAGAGAAAGGGATAAAATGTTATCGGTGTGGTATGACTGGGCACATAGCGAGTGGATGTCGGAGTAATCGTACAAATGTGATTTGCGGTAATTGTGATAAGGATGGTCATTATGCTAGAATGTGCAAGGAGCCGCGGGGTAAGTGTACTGAGTGTGGTGCAGATGGGCATGTAGCTAGGGTATGTAGGAAGAAGGGAGTAAATCAGCCAGGATGTTCGGGAAACTAGAGTGTAAGAGGGTTCAGCTGGGTGAGTCCTCGAGTGTGTGCGGAGTGAATGTGATGCATGTTCGTGAAGGTTTACTACATGAAGACGTGATGGGTGAAAGAGCTTATGACTGCATGAGTGCAAAAGTAAATTTTAATGGAATAGAGCTAGTTGGTCTGATTGATACTGGTTGTGGTGTCAATTTAATGTTTAGGAATGCATACGATAAGGTAAGGGATGTGTGTGAATTTAAGGGGTGTAAAGGTGAAGTGAAAGGTATCGGTAATTTAAGTATATCTGTGCAAGGAAAGTTACGTGAGAATGTTATGATTGGGGGCTAATGATGGAAGATAATGGTTTTTATGTGGTTGAGGGAGTAAATGACAAATACGATGTGTTGTTAGGTTATAACTTCTAGAAAAAATGCGGTATGATTGTACATCCTAGTGTAAATATGATAGAGATGAAAGTCAAGGGTAAATTTTGTGGGGAATTTTTTTTGAATGAAGATGGTAGTGTATGTACGAAGGTATGGAAAGCTGTGCCGTTAATAGCAAAAGAAGGTGTTAAATTGTCAAGAGATGCGAGTGAGGTTGTCAGTGTAAAAGTTGCATGGCCGAATAGTCTGGGAATTGCCAATAGTGACAATTGTGAATATGTAGTGGAAGGTTCGGAAGCAAGTAAATTGGTGAAAACAAGTGTGCATGTGTATGATGGTATTTTGAATTTGCAGGAGCCGAAGGGGTATGTGAGCTTGTTGCCGACTGTAAGGAGGAAGAGAATACGGGGTATACGTGAGGGTGATTGCATGGGATGTATGTATACGTTGGTCAATATAGAGGATGAGAGGTATGTTAAATTGAGACATGTTATGACTGGTAAGATAAAGGAGGATGACGATTGGGACTATGGAAGTTTGAAAGAAAGAATTAATGTAGATGAGAATAAAAGTGAGGGAGAAAGGGAACAATTGTATAGGATGTTATGGGATAGACGGAGAGTTTTGAGTCGCGGTGACGAGGATTGTGGGGGATCAAAGCTGCCTGAATTTAAGATAGTTCTTAGTAATGATACCCCCATATATCAACGTCCCCGACATTTTTCTCCACTTATTGCCAGAGAAATAGAAGAGCAGTGCCAGGAGTTAGAACAGATGGGTGTAATAGAAAGGAGTGAGAGTGCCTGGAATAGACCTATTGTACCTGTAAGAAATTCGGATGGAAGTTTACGTATGTGTATAGATTATAGGAAGGTGAATGAAGTAACTGTTAAAGAACGTTTTCCGATGAATGTAGTGTCTGACTGTGTGTATAAGATGCATGGTATAAAAGTTTTTACAAAGTTAGATTTAGTTAGGGGCTATTACCAGATGCCTTTGGCAGAGGGGAGCCGGCCCATTACGGCATTTTCAAGTAGAAATTGTCATTATCAGTTTAAAAGATTAAGTTTTGACCTTGCTAATGCGCCTGCTGCCTTCCAGAGGGCGATGAATGTAGTTTTGGCTGGGTTTGATAGACAGAAGGTGACTGTTTTTATTGATGATATTTTGATTGCTAGTGAGACTATTGAGGAACACATGAAGTTGCTTGGAGCAGTATTAGAACGGTTGATAGAAGTTGGTGTGAAAGTTAAGCTTGAAAAGTGTACATGGTTGGCCGGGGAGGTGGAATTTCTTGGGCATGTGATGAGTGAATCGGGTATAAGGAAGAGTGAAAAGTTTGTGAGTAAGGTGAGAGAGTTTCCACGTCCTCATACGGTGCGTGAGTTGAGAGGTTTTCTTGGGTTGATTGAATTTGGTCGGAAGTTTGTCACACATTGTTCGGGAATAGGGAAGCTTTTGAATGAGTGGACAGGGAAGAGAAATAGTACGAGACTGAAATGGGATGAACGTATGATTGAAGCGTTTGAAAAGTTGAAAGAAGAGGCTGCGAGAGACGTCACTTTGGCCTTTCCCGATTATAGTGAGCATGCGAGTATGCTAGAGTTATATAAGGACGCTAGTGGGATTAGCATGGGTGGTTGCTTGGTTCAAATGCAAAGAATAAGTGGAGATGAACAGTTGAGAGTGATAGCGTATGTAAGTAAAGCATTTAATAAGGCTGAACGAAAGTATTCCACGATTGAAAGGGAGTTGGCTGCGATACGGTTTTGCGTGAAAGCGTTGAAGGTATTTTTGTATGGAATGAAATTTATTGTGCGTACTGACCATCAGCCCCTAGTGTACATGATTAGGAAAGAGTCTGTGAATGCTAGAGTTGCCAGGACAATAGAGGATTTGAATGAATTTGACTTTAAGCTAGAATATGTACCTGGGAGTGAGAACGTGATAGCAGATGCTTGTCAAGAATGCATGGTAAGATAGAAGAGAGTAGCGAGAATGATAGTAATTTTGAAAGGTTGCCGGAAGATTTAGTGGTGGTAAAAAGTTTTGAAGGGGATGACATGGTGTATAAATGTATTTTGTGTGGGTTAAATAAGTTTAAATTGAAGGGTTTGAATAGGGATATACCTGCTAGTATAGATGAGCTTAGATTGAGTGTTAGGAATGAAGTATCGAAAGAAATGGCATATAAGAAGGAGGATAGTATGCTTGAGGGTGAATTGTTATCAAAAGTATTGTTGGTAGTAAGTATGTTGTATGATGTCACTGTTTATTTGTATTTTGGGTGGAATCGTCCGATGCAGTACCGAGCAAATAAAGAGACTGAAAGGGAGTATATATTGAGGTTACAATGTAATGAAAGATGTTGCAAGTTGTTGAGTGAGAAGGAGGATTGTCCGAGTGACTTGAATCCGAGTGGTATGAGCATGGAAGATAGCGAAGATGACCATGGGTGTGATAAGGATGACCCTATTGATAGGAGAGTAAACATTTGTATGTATGGTGTAAAAGGAAGAATGATGACATATGTGGGTATAAAAGAGAATGAATACTGTAGTTTAATTGATACAGGTGCGCAAGTGTCATTAGTGAATATGTCTGTTATAAAGGAAATAGAGCGGTACAATTGGGAAGTGAAAAGGCAATGTACGAGTGTGAGAATTCATGGGATAGGTAAAGGAAGTTTGCTAGTTTGGGAAGAAGTGCGTTTAAAAGTAAAACTGGGAAGTATGGAGGTGGAACATAATTTTATTGTAATAGGAGAGAATGAGATGCCTAGTTGTTTTTTTTTATAGGAATTGACTTTTTAAGATTGCATGATTTATCAGTTGATATTGGTGGTGGTTTGCTTCTGAAGAATGGATGTGAAGTAGTTGTGATAGAAGATAACAGTGTATTTATGGCGAATTTTGTTGGCATGGTTGATATTACAAGGAGTGAGGATGATCTACTGACTAAAGAGGAGGTGGAAGAAATGCAAGATGAATGTGTGGAAATTAAAAGGTTACGTGAATGTATGTTGAATAGTATTGAGGTAGAAGAATGGCCGTCTGATTTAGGGGTGTATAAGAAAGTTAGTAAGAGACTTATTGTGTGTAAGAATATTGTTTATTTTCTACATAAAGGAATGGATGAAGATATATATGTTCCTGTGTTTCCGATGCATGCAGCAGTAAGTATGTGTATGTTAGTGCATGACAGATATGGGCATATGGGTAAGAATAAATTATGGGAATGCATGCGTGAGAGATTGTTTACACCTGGGTTGAGTCAGATATGTAAGGATGTAGCGACTACGTGTGAAGATTGTCAGAAAGAGAAGTATCAGAGAGTGCATGCTAATCCTCCTGTTTTGAGATTACGTATGAAAGAACCATTTGAGATGTTTGCGATTGATTGTGTTTCGTTGCCTGTGACTGCGAGAAGACATGTGGGAATTGTTATGGTTGATCACAAGAGTAAATTTACCTATGCAATACCTATCAAGGATAAACGGAGTGAGACTGTTGCAAGAATGGTTGGTCAAGTGATGCTGCCGATGTGTATGTGTAAGCCTGTGAGAATGTTAAGTGATAATGGCCCTGAGTTTGTTGGATGGGAGTTTGAGCAGATGTTAAGAGAATGGGGTATTGAACATGTGTATTCGACTCCTTATATGCCAAGTGCAAATGGGTTGGCTGAAAGGACTGTAAGGACATTAACTGAAATTTTGCGAATGGTGAGTACATGTGATAATGATTGGGATTTGTATGTTGGTAGAGCGTTATGGGCTTACAATGCAACAGTGCATAAGAGTACGGGTATGTCTCCATGTAAGTTTGTGTTAAATTTTGAAAAGATAATAAGACCGAGGTTGGGTGTGTCGGAGGATGATAGAGATGTGTGGAGGAAAGCAAATAAGAGGTTTGAAAGCTTTAAAGATGGTGAGAGTGATGAAAGAAGTAATTGAAAAGGGTAGAATGAATGTAAATAAGGTGCGTGATAAATTTGAAGGTCCCTATGTAGTGTTAGAACTTGGTTCGAGTGGATTAAGTTACGTTTTGGGTAAGTTGTGTGTGGGTGGTATTGGGGAAAAATTAGGGCCCACCACAACCAGTTGCGTAAATGGAAAGAGGTACCTGAGTATATCCAAGAGAATGGCATGAGTAAATGGTTGAAAAGGAACAAGGGTGAACCTAGTATGTATGAGGACTTAGGTCTGGAAGGTAAACAGTTGGTGTTAGTAGAATATAAGAAAAGGAAGAATACAAGAGCTTTAAGTAAAGATGAAAGAAGGGGAAATTTTATAAGTAAAAGTGAGAATAGAAATAAGTATGACAAGGGTGTA
>NW_027171903.1:0-108716 GCF_036898095.1 Palaemon carinicauda
CAAGTTACAGAATTCGTCTGGTTCTAATTTTACCAAAAAAAAATTGGTAAAATCCTTAAAAGGTAATTAGATTCAGGTTGTACAAAATTTTTCGGTTTTCGCTTAGAGAGAGAGAGAGAGAGAGAGAGAGAGAGAGAGAGAAGAGAGAGAGAGAGAGAGAGAGAGAGAGAGAGACTGGAATGAGGAGATAAAACTGGAGCACAGAGAGAGAGAGAGAGAGAGAGGAGAAGAGAGAGAGAGAGGAGAGAGAGAGAGAGAGAGAGACTGGAATGAGGAGATAAAACTCTGGAGCACACACACAGAGAGAGAGAGAGAGAGAGAGAGAGAGAGAGAGAGAGAAGAGAGAGAGAGAGAGAGAGAGAGAGAGAGAGAGAGAGAGACTGGAATGAGGAGATAAAACTCTGAACACAGAGAGAGAGAGAGAGAGAGAGAGAGAGAGAGAGAGAGACTGAAATGAGGAGATAAAACTCTGGGACAGAGAGAGAGAGAGAGAGAGAGAGAGAGAGAGAGAGAGAGGAGAGAGAGAGAGAGAGAGAGAGAGAGTTTAATTTAAGTGATTTCATTAATCGAAATTAATTTGATATGCTTATTTTTAACATTACACAATAGCTATTAGGTAAGCTGGAATATGAATTAATAGCTATTCTATTTTGATTAATTTCTGGTTTAATGATAGAAATTTAACTTATATATACCTAAAGTAAAATAGAAATTATTAATTTCATTATTTACACATATATTATAAAATGAAGGGCCATTTTGAGTTTTGTTTCCCATGTAAAATTTCGAAGTAAATCCAAAATCCGAAAAAAAAAACTTAAAATATTGTAGGTTTACAAGATGCAAATATATATAGACATGATTTTTTCATGTAAGCAAAGATATTGCATAATTAATATTTCTTCAGTGGTATCCCTTATGCATGTTGCATAATATTTTTCATAACTCTGACCATCCTTCACATTCAGATCTCCCTGGACAATTCTATCCTGTTCGTAATACTAGGCAGGCAGTTCATTCTAATAGCCAGGCCTTCTCCATCCTGAGGCTCAATACTACACAGTATTCTAGAAGTTTTATTCCACCTGTGACCAAGTTGTGGAATGATCTTCCTAATCGTAGGTAGTAGGTTGGCCAGGCACCAGCCACCCGTTGAGATACTACCACTTGAGATTTATAGCGTCTTTTTGACCTGCCAGACAGTACTACATTGGATCCTTCTTTCTGGTTACGGTTCATTTCCTTTGCCTGCACATACACTGAATAGTCTGGCATATTCTTTACATATTCTCCTCTCTCCTTTATCTATGGTAAGCAGCTCTTCTAGGAGAAGGACGCTCCAAAATCAAACCATTGTTCTCTAGTCTTGGGTAGTACTATAGCCTCTGTACCATGGTCTTTCACTGTCTTGGGTTAGAGTTCTCTTGCTTGAGGGTACACTCGGGCACACTATTCTATCTTATTTCTCTTCTTGTTTTGTTAAAGTTTATATAGGTTTTATATAGGAGATATTTATTTTAATGTTACTGTTTTTATTATCTTATTTTTCCTTGTTTTCTTTCCTCACTTGGCTATTTCTCCCTATTGGAGCCCTTGGGCTAAGCATCCTGCTTTTCCAACTAGGGTTGTAGCTTGGCTAGGTATAATAATAATAATAATAATAATAATAATAATAATAGTATTTTTATGAATACTATGCTAAATATATAAGTTGCCAGGAATTTTCATATATTTGAATATTTCCTCAGTTATTTGGAAAAAAGCAAATATTTAGACCATATTTAAAAGAAAATATATATAATAATACATATTTTATATTGCTATGTTTACATTGAAAATGCATTGCTTAAAATAGCATTTGGGAAAAATGGTATTTGTCACTTATGATTATTATTTTAACCTTAATAGTAACACACAAACACACACACACACAACCCCACACATACAAACATACATTTTAACTCTTCTAAAAAGTATATTAACCCCCCCCCTCTCTCTCTCTCTCTCTCTCTCTCTCTCTCTCTCTCTCTCTCTCTCTCTCTCTCTCTCTCTCTCTCTCTCTCTCTCTAAAGAAGCTATAAAATTGGTATTTATTGTAGTAAATATTAAATAATGAGAAGATTTAAGCTTAAACTCCCCCCTGGAGAATTACTGGAACTACTTCTTTGCGCCATTTGTGACTGACGCCCACCTCCTCCTGCCTAGCTGTGTCAAAACTCAAAAGTCATCTTTCTACAGTGTCATTATCTGCCATTATATATAGCTTTTCCCGTCAGTGTAACCGTGATAGGATCGGCTTATTACAGGTAATTAAATTTCTCACGTAATTGTGGTAATTCATTGCAATTAAACATAAATTAACTCCGAAGTTGTCACCAATTCATTATGGCTGCCACGTGTCAAGTAAGCCGGCAGGCGAGCCAAGAGTCAACTCGAAATTTTAACAGCCCAATGCAGGATTCATTATCACATTTCGTATGGAGTATTAACGTGTTTTATCATTTCCTGTGCAACTGTTAAACGGGTCGAACCTGTTATACCATTTATTGACACCAGTACTGTTGACCGGACTATTTAACCGGCATTTTTTGGGATTTGGAAATTATGCCTAAGGTATGTATAGGCCTCTGTAAATTTCAGTCTCGTATATTTGTATAAGTTGGAAGTGTCTTGTACTGTGAAGTTTCGTCATTTTTACAGAAATGTCTTATGCTACCATGTGTAGTATGGGGTCACGTGCCCTATAGGTGGCTTTTATACCATCTTAATACTTGGGAATTTAAGTAGATAGATAAGTCATTGCGCTAATCAGTTTAAAATGGGTTTGTATTATTTTCGGAGCCTTTGTAGTTTGTTTGGACAGTGAAAAACCACATTTTACAGACAAGAACATCTTACCTTACCTTACCTTAACTTACTTAACCTAAGGTTCTCCACCTAACCTGATGTTGTTGATAGTTTATTATATGACATGTCTGTTTTGACGTTGTTTCTTATTTTAGAATGATTTATTGTTAATTTATTCTCTTCATTTATTTATTTCCTTATTTCCTTTCCTCACTGGGCTATTTTTCCCTGTTGGAGCCCCTGGGCTTATAGCATCCTGCTTTTCCAACTAGGGTTGTAGCTTGGATAGTAATAATAATAATAATAATAATAATAGGAGCCGTAACCTTAGACTGCCGTATTCTTACCTTACCCCCCCCCCCAGTGCTTGGCTTAATGCCTAAATCCTATTTTCAATTCAGTTCTTACCTTATCCTGTCCCAACGAACTACATTCACCCCAGATGATCATTAAGGTTTTTGTAAAGATTCACCAGCCAAAAAAATCGATAGTCTCGGGTATCAGACTTAACCTGGCTTTATTTATCGGTAAAGATTTACTGTATTAAAGATTCTCATTTCAATCAGAAAATATGTCTTCCTGTAGTATATAACGGGATTTGACCGAATTTCAACCGCAAACCAACAACAACCAATTCTACTAACTTTAAGTATCCGAACTGGTTGCTGTTAATACGGATGAAATGAAGGTGGAAACCGGTTTAATCACATTATTTTCTGTTGAAATGTTTAAATGTCTTTTATATATATTTTGTTAAAATTTTTAAATATGACTTGTTCAAAATCCGGTATTATTGTAGTGTATTACAGGGCAATGTAACCTAGTAAAACAAAACTACTTTTTCTTATAGAGAAAATTACGCTCTCTTGGAAAATGACACGTTCCCGTCGCAAATTAATAGTTTCAGAAATATATATATCTATCCTACGGTAATGGAGGACCCCCA
This sequence comes from Palaemon carinicauda, assembly GCF_036898095.1. Lineage (NCBI taxonomy): Eukaryota > Metazoa > Arthropoda > Malacostraca > Decapoda > Palaemonidae > Palaemon > Palaemon carinicauda. The sequence continues at coordinate 3,794 of NW_027171903.1, forward strand.
GTGGGAGCTCTGGGTTTTGGGTGGGAAAAACATACTGGGGAAACGATGTATAATAGTAAAACAAATACTTTCTTCTCTATACATTACCTTCTTGGATTTATAATAATTGGAGGAAAAGACAAAACAGTATAACTGGATAAACTTTGGAGGCGCCGTTGCAAAGGTTATGCCTCATGAAAAAATACAGTAACCAGTACTGTCAATGTCTGATGTAGATTAAATGTTAGCATTCCATGCTAACATTAGCACGCTCACGCACTTACGTTCGTACATACCAGTTTTCGAGCTTCTGCACAAAAACCCTGCCTCCCTGCGCAGAAACTTTTCCCCCACCAATAGGATTTCTTCTTCCTTAACTGTGAAATGTAACTTCGTCTCTCTACCAGCTCTTCAAGTCTATTAAGTGATTTCTTATGTAATACCCCCGTATACATATTTCTTTTGACCCTAGAATTACTCTTTATGATCCTATACCTTATAAAATCAATCATTTTAATTCCCATTCAATATTGTTTATCATACATCGCATTTTATCTTCCTATATTGGTTTTATTCCTTTTGTTATTTCTGTCACACCCCGATTTCACATAAATACTTGCTCTATACAAGTTTCTCTATCCAATTCATTCATGTTTACCCTCTAGACTCCGTTGTTTTCCCGTTAACCAATCACGAACCTGTACGTATTCAAAGTTTTCACAAAGGGGGTTGTCAGTTGATATTTCCTCTAGCTCTTTAAGTGGTCTATTCATACCCCTTCCGCCAAATCCTATTCCCTGGAAACCTTTGTCCTAGTAAGGTGTCCTTCATTTCAAGTGAGATTTATTTTTTCGTATTTTGCGATGGAGGAAGTTATAGAAACTTGTAATGGCTGCAGTATTCCATACCTAAAGGCATTTGCTAAATTCCATGGTGATTTCTATGATTCTTCATCCAATGTTGATAATTTCCTTAAAGCATACGATGCAATTCCTCAACGTTTACAGTGCCGTTCCCTCCTATCTTACAAGAAAGACATTCACGTGTTTTATTGCCGTTCCCTCCTATCTTACAAGAAAGACATTTCACGTGTTTTATTGCCGTTCCCTCCTATCTTACAAGAAAGATATTCACGTGTTTTATTGTAATACCGAAACCAAGATACCTAAAACCAGAAATAAACGTCGCTGTGGTTATACTGTTACTTATAAAGGTACATTTTTGGGAAAAAGTCGCCTACCCCCATGGTAGATAATATTTAAAGTTAAGCCGTCAGTCTCACCCTCCCGTGTCCCGCAAGTTTCGACGTCCCCTTCATAACCGTAAGTCATTCAACTAAAGTCGTCATATGTGTTTTGTGACCTGTTAACTTCTAGGTTAGGTTAGATGGGTTTGTTAGGTTCTGTACCCTTTTTGTACCTTTTTATATATTTTGTAAAGTATTTGGAACAATTCATTAAAGTACACATGACAATATTACCGTAGCATTGCTACCATTAGCAATGCCTTAGTAACGTTGTTAACACTGTGTATCATTGGTAACGTTGCTTATTTTAACATTCCTAGTACATACGTGAGGTTTGTGACCTGGGAACTCGTAGGTTAGGTTAGGTGGGTTTGTTAGGTTCTGTACCCTTTTTGAACTTTTTATGTATTGTGTAAAACTTATATGGAAAAATTATTTAAAATACGTATGGAAATATTTAGCATTATCATCGCTAGTAATGTCACCGTACCGTTGGTAACGCTGTTTATCATTCGTATCGTGACTAATTTTACCGTTCTCAGTAAATACCTGAGGTTTGTGACCTGTCAACTACTAGGTCAGGTTGGTTTGTTAGGTTCTGTACCCTTTTTGTACTTTTTATATATTGTGTAACCGGTAATATTATCGTAACAATCCCAGACATCATTGGTAACACTGTGTATCATTGGTAACGTTGCTAATGTTATCGTTCGCAGTACATTTGTGAGTGAAGTGACACCGTTGAACAAGTGCTTATATTAAAATATTTTAACACCATATATGGCAACAATGATTATATTTAGCCATTTTAACAGAAAATATGTTTTCCTGTAGAAAATAACGTGATTTAACCGGTTTTCACCTTCATTTCATCCGTAATAACAGCAACCAATTCGGCAACCTAAAGTTAGTCGAGTTTGTTGATCTGTTTGTTTGCGGTTGAAATGAAGGTCAAATTCGGTTAAATCACATTATTTACTTTAGAAAAACATATTTTCTGTTCTAAATCACAGCCTACAATACAATACAACTTTACCCAAATTCTGTGTCACTTCACTCACGTATTTACTGTGAATGATAACATTAGCAACGTTACCAATGCTACACAGCATTACCAACGCTACGGTAGCATTGCTGACGTTATCGTGTATTTTAAAGAATTTTTCCATGTACCCTTTACACAATATATAAAAAGGTACAAAAAGGGTGCAGAACCTTACAAACCCACCTAACCTAACCTAGAAGTTCCCAGGTCACAAACCCAATATAATGTCTATTGTTATATATATCATGTTAATCCGTGTCACCTCACTCATGTTACGATAACGTTAGCACTGTTATGATAACATTAGCCGCACTATATATAATGGTTCTTATTCCGCCATTAGCTCGCTTCGCTTGCATGAAAATAAAACATCAAGCTCGTATGTACTGGCAAGCACTAATGTTGAGCTGCGCGTGCTAATATTAGTAATGTTACGCTAACATTAGCAACGTTAAATATAATGGTTCTTGTTCTGCCACTGGCTCGCTTACGATCACGGGAAAACAAAACATCAAGATTGTATGCACTGGCAAGCGGTAATGTTGAGCTTCGCACTCTAACAAAATATAGTAAAACTAACACATTAAAAATAAAGAAATTAATGACTTGACTTTTATGACCGTGACGACGAAACTTGTTGGTCACGGGGGTGATGGGACTGCTAGTCTGTGGCGTCTTAACTTCTTTGCATTAGTTTTGTACTGCACTTGGAGCTCTGTAAAAGTTGGTATATTACATTACAAGATTTAAGAAAATTATCAACATTGGAATTCAACAAAATACTTTCAAGTATGGATTACTGAAGTCGTTACAATTTTCTAAAACTTCCATCTTAAAATACGCAAAAAGACGCCACTTGAACTAACAAAGACCTGACTTGGACAAAGGTTTCCACGGAAAAGGGCTCGTTGGAAGGGGGTTGGTTGGGGAATATTAGCCCCCCTGTGCAAACTTTACATACGTATGTGTTCGTGATTGGTTAACGGAAAAGCAACGGAGTCTAGAGAGTAAACATGAATGAATCAGAATGGGAAACTTGTCCAGAGCAAGTATTTATGTGAAATCTGGGCATGACGAGTTGATAACAAAAGGTATAAAAGTAATATAGGAAGATAAAATGGTATGTATGATAAATAATAATTAATGTGAATATAAAATTGGGTGATTTTACAAGGTATCGGATAATAAAACGTGTAATACTGGGGTCAATCGTAATATGTATTCGGGGGTATTACATAAAAGGGATGGTAATAGTTGAACTGGTTCAAGTCATATACTTGAATAAACGTTAAATTTGACGGCTAGAGAAGAAGAAATCACATTGGTGGAGGTGGAGTCTCTGCGCAGGTAGGCGGGGTTTTTGCGCAGAAGGTCGAAACCTACTATGTACAAACGAACGAACAAGTAGAATGACAAAAAATAAATTAAAAACTGCTAATGATAGCATGTTACGCTAACATTTCCGCAGCTCTACGTCACACGTTGGCAGCTCTGGTTGCCGTATTTTTTCATGAAACATAGCCTTTGCAACGGCACCTCCAAAGTTCATCCAGTTATACTGTTTTGTCTTTTCTTCTGTTTATTATACATCCAAGAAGGTAGTGTATAGAGAAGAAAAGGCTTGTTTTACCATTATATATCGTTTCTCCAGTATGCTTTCCCCCACCCAAAACCCGAGTTCCCACTGGGTGTCCCCCATTATCGTAGGATATAGATATATATATATATGTGTGTATATATATATATATATATATATATATACGTATATATATATATATATATATATATATATATATATATATATATATACACACATATATATATTTTTCTGAAACTATTCATTTGCGACGGGAACAAGTGTTATTTTCGAAGAGAGCGGAATTTTTTCTATAGAAAAAAAAAGTAGTTTTTTTCGTAGGTTATATTGCCCTGTAATACAGTAAAATAATACCAATTAACCATGTCTTCAATAGTTGTATTTTTTTGGGGGGAGGTTAGTTTGACGCACGTTTCTTCCCATAATAGTTTTAACCCTTTTACCCCCAGGCTATTTGGAAATTTCCAACCCATAACCCCCAGGGGGTTATTTTTTTCCCAGCACATTTTGCAGTATATTTTTTTTTAATTGGTCTAACAGCCTTAATTTTTGTCATAGAGAGGCCAGGTTGGTCTCATTCTCTTGGAAAATGCCTGAATTTTCTAAAAAAAAAAAAAAAAATTTGAAAAAATTTGGAAAAAAAAAATTAGCATTTTTTTTGCTAGGACATACCTGTACGTCCATGGGGGTAAAGGGATGGCTTTTGTGAAACGTACCAGTACGTCCTTTTGGGGGTAAAAGGGTTAAAATTCAATGCGCAGGTATGTCCATTTTCTGTAAATAAGTGGAATTAATTATAAGAACTTCATGAAATGTTGAAAAGATAGAGTTATGAACTGTAATCGGGTAGTGTAGGTAGAATTATGAACTGTAATCGGGTAGTGTAGGTAGAATTATGAACTGTAATCGGGTAGTGTATTTAGTTTACCGAAGCTTCGTCCGCTAAAATACTTGGCCACTCTGGTAACACGCAGATCATGATGCTTATCTCCTTTCAGTGCAAAGAGCAAGGAGGTGGGGGTAAATAGCGAGCAAGGCGAGCCATGTTTAAAGGCCGCTCATGAATTGCAGAGGCAATTTCAGTGGCATTGCCTTAGCAAGTAGGACAATGCCATAGAGACTGGTGATACTCTATATACATATGGTATTTTTACCCCGCCAACAAAATTGGAAGGGGATTATATCTTACCCCCTGTTTTTGTGTGTTTGTGAACAGCTTCCTGGCCACAATTTTAATCGTGTAGTAATGAAACTTATGTAGAAAGCAGGAAATAATGAAATTCTTGGAGGTCAAGGTATAGTTAAGTAAAATGTCCAATTCACATAATTAGCTGTAAGTTTGGTTATCATTGTCACAGGCTTGGTTCATATTTGGGTGTATGAAAATCCAGGCCAATTAATATATGCTAAGGTCAAAGGTCTAGATGGAGCAAGAGGTTGAGAAATAAGCTTCCGCAGCGGAGGTCTGCACTCTACTGAGTGCTCCTCTGGTTATTATTTTATTATTATTAGCCAAGCTAGAACCCTAGTTCTGTTTATTGGGGACTGAGGTATAATAACTTGCATATCATTCGATATGAAGTCTTATTTCTAAATGCAAGTTTAATGCTTAATTTTGGAAGACAGGTTAGGAGTTACTCCGCATGCATTGTTTGCATTTACCGGCTTTTCTTTTTGTTGTACGACAATCATTACCTGGCTTTTTTTAAACCAATTACGACCTTCTAAATATTAATGCACAAGTTCCCTTATGTAATAGGTGGAGACTTCGTCCGTAGAGCATTCTCCCCCTTCTACGAGGCCTTCGACTATCTGATCCTCCGCACAAGCAGCCACGTCGATCAAAAATATATGGCCTAACCTAACCCCCCCCCTTTTCCTTAACGTGCGTCGGCCCTGCTATACTGTCCCCCCCAGTTATGCTGGATCTATTAGGATTAGTTTATGCTAAAAGCTAAAACTTTTTGCATAACTATGATACTACTGTACAATATACAGTAATATGTCCTAGGCCAGCGTAGGCAAGTCAGCTTTGGGGGCGAAACCCCCTGTGAATAAGGTGAGGAGAGGCCTAGGCTGTACTTAACCCTTTTACCCCCAGGGGGTTATTTTTTTCCAAGCACATTTTGCCGTATATTTTTTTTAAATTGCTCTAACAGCCTTAATTTTTTTCTCAAAAAATTATCAAAAATATGAAAAAAAAAATTTTTAGGCATTTTTATGCAAGGACGTACCGGTACGTCCAGGGGGGTAAAGGGATGGCTTTTGTGAAACGTACCAATACTGTACGTCCTTTGGGGGTAAAAGGGTTAACATAATAAAAAGATAATGTAAAGATAGGAAAATGTTTTATACAGTGTAGACGAGACAACTAGAGCTAACGAAGACGTTGGTGGAGGTAGAAGGTAAGAGGTAGTTCTGTGCGTTAGGTTACTTTTGTCACATTCTCAATTCAATGAAATTCTTTTGACAATTGATTGGGTTTTGAATATCTTGCTATAGTTAATTTAGAACAGTGTGCCCCGAAACCATGTTTCCGAAAGCAACCAATGCTGTCTCCAATCAAGCATTTAAATATAGTTTAATAGTGACGACACAGAAATTGATACTTTGTTATTCTAATGTTCCAACCAATATTAGTAAAACAAAAGGATTTAAGAATTATTTTATTACTGGTTCGTATTTTTCAGGTTTCCGGTAGATGCCGCCATAAAGAGGCTTAACACCGCCAGGAGTCTCGACAGCGTAGGGGGACCAACACGGAAAGGATGGTGCACTTGAAAAATTTTATAAAGGTATATAATATTTTGTTAACCATGTTGTAAACAATGTCTGACAACAAGCTGATGTAATATTTACCTTCTCGGTTTCAACGTAAAATGCATAACTTAGTGTTTAGAAAGGTTTTGTTTGGTACTTGTGTTTGTCAGTGTGTGATTTATCATTGCTCCAATAATGGTTTTGGGCTGTTTTTTTTTTTTCAGTACTAAACATTCTGCCAGTAGCCTTGTCGATTGCATTTGATTCTAGATTAATATTGGTGAAACCGCTATTAATAGACTTTGTCATTCCAGTGTTCTAGCCAATATAAGTACTGAAAAGGACTTAAGAATCTTTAAATAACTGGTTCATATTTTTCAGGTTTGAGTTATGCCACGGGAAGGGGGCTGATACTGTGATGAGGCTGGCAAAGGTACCACTAGATGCCCCCTACCCAAGCTATGGGTAAGGTTGCCACCTCGCTCCAAAAGTCTAATTGGCGGCTACCTATCAGCTTTCCCAAGATATAGTCGTCTATAAATAACTACAGGTTTGTATTAGGGAAAAATACAAATTATCTACGAATTTGTCATACTTTGTTAACTGTGTTGTATACAATGGCTGACAATCTGGTGTAATACTTACCTTTTTGGCTCAACATAAAATGCTTTACTTGGTGTTTATCATGATTTTATCAACTCTTAAACTTTAATCAAATGTTTTTTATTGGGTAGTAATCTATGCTTCAAGGTGTGGCACTAGTTGGTCTCTCAATATTGTGAGTTAAGTCTTGCCAGGTTTTTTATTCTATTTTATTTTTAAGGTAGCTCATGAATGGCAGGACCAAGGGACAGTGACATTGGTCTCGAGACTGACCCCAAGCCCCCCTCCACCCAAGCAAGAATCAAGGAGGGCCAGGTAATGGCTGGTGATGACTCGGCAGATAGACTTATAGCTCTCCCAAACCCCCTATCCTTAGCTAAGGATGATGACGTTGCAGCGGCCAAGGAAACTAAGGAGCTTGAGTGGGACTCGAACCCTAGTCAGGGACATTACCACATCGACCACCACATGCTTACCAGAGAAACCTTGCTGTTGAGATTTTCTTCCCAGTGTAAGTTTTTTTTATGAGTACCAAGAATTCTGGCAGTAGCCTTGCCATTCATACTAGAGAAAAGTTTTTGGTGCAAAACACACATTCAATGATGTAACTTATTGTTTTATCATGTTTAGGTAAATTAAATATCTGTGATATTTTGTGGTAGAAATATTTTGCCTAATGAAAATGATGGAAGTTTGAGACTTTTTTTTTTTTTTTTTTTTTTAGCCTATACTACGCATCACCAAACTTATTTTCTATTTCAGGTTTTTTTTTTATACCTAAATTTTTCGCGCTCTTTGCTTTCATTAGATGTTTGCAGTAATTGCCAAGTATTTTTGAGTTCTTTGCTTTTGAAAGTCTTGACCTAGTTTATAAGTTATTGAATTTAGTAGTCAATGCAGAAACTACACAATTTCTGACAAAAATAAAAACTCAACGAGGACCTGGTGATCCTTTTTATTTTGAGGTGCTGTTCCCCAAATACGGTTTTATTTCCTAAAACGACCATTGGATCCATTTTTGTAACCAATGTAGGTACTAAAATGGAAAAAATAATAAAGATTTATTTAATAACTGGTTCATATTTTTTGTGCGTATGGGGCCATTGTCAACGGGAATCGATGGAAGAGTTGAGTGGCTCGTGAAATGTTTTAGTGATGAGGGGGAACAGAACCTGCCTCGTTCAAACCCGAAGTCTGGTAGGCCATACAAGATTACTCCTCAGTTATAAGAAACTGATAAAACCAAAGTGTCAGAAAACGAATTGTCATGTTCAAATGTAGAAAAAGTCCAGTGGAGTGACAATCCATATTTTGTAGTACTCCAGAAGTGGAATGGTGTGTGTGTTTTATGGGGTGGTGGTGGTATAGAAATACTGAGGTGCTCATATTCTTACTTATATGCTTTGAGAGATTTATGCGAAGGTCCTTTTTTGACTCTGACAAGAGACCTGAGGTCGTGTTGGGTTGCAGCACGTTGGTGCCCCTCCCTTCTTTCAATGCGTCGAAAAACCGCATCAAGTGCGGGGGGAGGACGAGAAGATATATAACCCTCCGTAGATTCTCGTCTGCCACCCACCACTCGAGATCTGTCTATTTTTCTGGTCCCATTGGGATCAGAATGTGTGGGGAATCAAATGCCTGATTGCAATTGGACTCACTGTGTCACTGGAGAGATGAAATGTTAAGGCGGCCGTTAGGAACTAGACTGGCCAGGAATGATAGGTTTGTGAGGAGACGTAGCCACTTTTGGGCTGGGATTTCTTGTCGTCTTGAAAAAAGATCTTGCGACCTTTCTCAGCGTGGTTATCCTGTCGTCGGATGGGATGGTTTTGTGTACCACTGGCTACCCCCTACCCAAGCTATGGGTAAAGTTGCCACCTGGCTCCTAAAGTCTAATTGGCACCTACCTATCGTCTTTGCCCAAGATATAGACAGCCATATATAGATAACTACAGGTTTGTATTAGGGAAAAATACAAATTATCTACGAATTTGTCATATTTTGTTAACTGTGTTGTATACAATGGCTGACAATCTGGTGTAATACTTACCTTTTTGGTTCAACATAAAATGCTTTACTCGGTGTTTATTATGAGTTTATCAACTCTAAACTTTAATCAAAGGTTTTTTAATTGGGTACTAATCTATGCTTCAAGGTGTGGCACTAGTTGGTCTCTCAATATTGTGAGGTAAGTCTTGCCAGGTTTTTTTTATTCTATTTTATTTTTAAGGTAGCTCATGAGTGGCAGGACCAAGGGACAGTGACATTGCCGTCGTTATCAGAGTCGTCTTCATATGTAATTTTTGCATGTAGAATTAATATCTTTTTCAGGAAATCTTATTTTTTTTTACATTTTTTTTTTCAGAACTTAATCCGGAAAAATTGAATCTTACTAATTGTTTTAGCTACCACCACTTGTTTTTTTAATTTATTAAACTTTATTTAAGAAATATGTGTTGCTTCTCATTTCAGACTACGATCTACTGTACATGGTGATCCCAGCATCATTACATGTTGGAAAGGATATTTTATGAAGGTTTTCGCCATCACTCAACTTATTCCATTCGGAACATCGGGAAACGCCTGTAAGCTACTCCCCGTTCCCACTCTTTTTAACCCTGGGATTTAGGTCGAGAATCCTCGCCAGGAAGGACAAGACTCCTGAGGAACGTGAGAAACGACCTAAGGTCATCCTGCAAGTGATTTAACCAGTTGCAGACGTACCGTGAGGTAATAGGAGTACCTGCGATAAACTCTCCCAGAAGACATTGCAGAATCTTGCAATTAGTGTTCCAAAGGTCTTAAAAGGTTTTAAGAAAAGGGCTATAATATAAAGAATAGGGAGTTTTAACCCAAATATTTTGCAAAGCATTCTTAGGAGGTCCTGGAATCTCTGTCATGACTAGGAAAGTGTAAACTATAATATGATCTTCTAGATGATGTCTGATTCAAGCACAATTGCCGCTATGATGTGATCTGCCAGAAGATGTGTGGTTTTAGCACATAAACTCCACTATCTGTGCTTGCAAGAAGATGAGTCTCCTACTCTAGTGGAGGGTTAGAGTAGGAACAAAAGGAGAAAAATATCTCCGGGTGGGATATTTCAATATCACCTAGTGGGAAGGAAGAGGTTTGCCTTCGTGGAATGCTAGTGTTTCACAAACACCAACTTCATTCCTCAACCACATTTATTCCTCCCGTTCTATAGAACCATGTGGTTTGACTCAAGGTGTAACAACTAGCTCTTATAGAATGATGCATTTCAAAATGCATACTACAAACAAGGTCTTCGTTGAAGTTATCGGAGTTGAGTTCGTCTAAGTCATCGTCATTGAGTTCGTCTAAGTCATCGTCATTGAGTTCGTCAAAGTCTTCGTCGTCATCCGAGTCCTCTTCATAAGTAATTTTTCCTTGTAGAATTTTTATCTTTTTCAGGAAACCTTATAATTTTTTTTTTACATTTTTTTTTTTCAGAACTTAATCCAGAAAATTGAATCTTCCTAATTGTTCTAGCTACCACCACTTGTTTTTTAATTTATTAAAGTTATTTTAAAGAAATATTTATTTTTTCTCATTTCAGAGTACGATCTACGGTACATGGTGATCCCTACGTCATTGCTTGTTAACCTAAACTGACTGGAACAAATTTCTTTTCTCTTTTTCTGTTTCAGGTGAGCCTGCCTGTGAGGTCCAACCACGCCACTTTGTCCAGGGCGTGACGGGCGCCGTTGCGGCACCTTCATGTCCTCGGAGGAGACTGATCCTTTCACTTTCTGTCCTTTGTACCGAAGTCACTCGTATTCGAAGGAATCTCCTTGTAGTGTGTCGGGAGTGGTTGCCATACCAGTGGGTGAGGTTTGGTATGCGGAAGTAGTAGTTTAAAAGGGATTCTTCCCCTTCGGGGTCAGCCTGGAAGGGGAAGAAGTTGAGTATGAGTGGCGCCCTGGTAACGCTGGGATAACCTCGTTTGGGGTCTCCTCCCATTGTCTCCCCTAGAGAGGCAGTGAGGGATTCATCCGCAGGGAAGTCCCTCTCAGACGACGCTGTTTGTCTGCTGTGGCCCTCCTTTGGGTTGATGCGTTCCCCGTCAAAGGAGAAGCTACTGGAGGTTTTGCGTCTTGGTCCTCTTCCGCTCTATCTTAATAGGTCCGCTAACGTACCTATTAGTCCAGACCTTCCTTCACGTCCGAAGGAACGTGTTCCTCTACCCCAGAGGTTCTCATCTATGTCGACTGGAGCTGCTGTAGTTCCCCCCAGCCACCCTCGAGTGGGTAAGCAGGGTTGCCACCTCGCAGTTGAAATCTAATGGCTACCTTCCAGCTATGCTGAAAGATAATACACATAAATAACTCCAGGTCTGTATTAGTTAGGGAAAAATACAAATTATCTATGAATTTGTCATTTTCAGTGACTTGTTTTTAGCTGTAGATGTTTTTCTAGCAAGTTTTTTTAATATGAACATAAGTTGTCCCGACACAAGATACAAACTTTCCGCTCTTCAACCTAGCATTGTTATATCGGTGGAGCTGAAAACTAGGCGAAACTGAAGTTGACTAGGGTTTAAGTAAACCGGTAGTTAGCAGGGGTGTGTTCACCCACTCCTCCCACCAGCACTGGTGACTCGGTCACTTTTTATTTTGGCTCAGTAGAGTGTAGATGTGTGTCACTCTCCCGTTAACCTAAGCTAGCTGGAACTAATTTCTTTTCTCTCTTTCTTTTTCAGGTGTTCCTGCCCATGAGGTCCAACTATGCCACTTTGTGCAGGCCGTGAAGGGCGCCGTTACGGCACTTTCATGTCCTCGAAGTAGTTAGATCGGGTACAAATAATGACACAATTACAGCAATTGATGGTGTAAAACGTAATTGTAAGAAAGGAAGTTAAACCGAGTGGTTTTTGGAGGTGTAAACGTAGTCATAATTCAGTCGTATTCTGAAATTTCTGCCTTCAGTGCACACAAACCCATTTTCTCATTATCCAACCTAGTCTTGTCATTTTGTGTTTTCATGTTGGTTATTAATGGATTTACTAAATGCCAATTGCTGAACATGTGAATTTTCATCAGTTTTGGACAATGCAGTGTGGCTAAAGGTACTCAGGTTTTTTGTATAGTACTGTAACCTTTACAGCAGTGCATAGGTAACAAACAGTACTGAAGTACAGTACTGAAAGTGTTGACAGCATTGTTTAGTACTGAAGTACAGTACTGCAAGTGTTGACAGCATTGTTTTGAAGTGACTATTTGAGGCATCATCCATTTGCTCCTTCTGCGCACAATACGTACATGGCTACATAAGAACTTGAGTTAATTCAACAAGCAATTTCATTTGGTGGTATAGTGAAGAGTATTTTATGATACTGTACTGTACATCTTCCAGCAGCCAGTATATAGTCACAGATAATAGAATTAGATGATTTCCTAAACTAGTTTTATTAATAAATTTCTGCAACTATCGAGTCCCTTCATTTTACTTGCTTTTGAAAGCTGCTGTGCCTTAATTTAGTTTGTCTTTTTTGCCGTCGGACTCTAGGCTCTTCTACTTCAGCTACTTGACTATTATACCAGCTTTCTTTCTCCCACCCTGCTGTCTTGCCTCTTTGTACTTCACATGGGCTAGATTCTATATATCCAATTGCAATCCTGTAGAGGTGTTTTGTTGAAAGTCGTCAAGTATTGAGTGTATTTTATTTTTTCCATTTTGGCCTTTTTGTCTTTGTTTAATGAAATTGTAACCGCCATTATTTTTCAATTTTTAATTACTAATTATTCATAATGTGGGAGGGTGGGCTGTGCCACCCTAGCAGTACCAGCCAAACTCAATTGAGTCCCTTGTCAGGCTGGGAGGAACATAGAGAGGAGACGTCCCCTTTTTTGTTTCATTTGTTTGATGTCGGCTACCCCCCAAAATTGGGGGAAGTGCCTTAGTGTATGTATGTATGTAATTATTCATTCATTTGTAGATATATTTAGAATGTTTTTAGTATTTATTCTCATGTCTTTAAATGTTGCAGTAAAATCTGGTTTTTTGCTTAGCTTAGTAATAGTGAATTTGATGTTGAATGAACAAAAAAGGTCAATGTTTTTAATACTTAGTTTATTTCTACAGGTAATTCTTCACCGTCGGCAATACAATACATATTTTTTGAGTTGATTATCAAGATTTGAAGTGAATTTGAAAATTTCAAGATTATGCTGACGTCATTTGCATCAGGAAGAATTTAAGCATCTTTACCCAGTTAACAAATATGGTAGAAATTTTCTTATCACCCTATGTGGAATTTTAAATAGACATTGGCTTGATAATTTTTTTTTTCTTAAGCACCGCATTTTGGGTTCAGTTGTCTTTTAATTTCTTTGTAAACTCATTGCCTTCAATCAATTAAAAGTTATAGGTTATCTAGTGTGGTCTTAAGACCGGCAAGTATGAAGTTAAACACAGTATAACTTCACACTCGTTACAAAAGATTGTTCCAAATCAATGATTTGTCTAAAGGTGAAGCATTTATAATTGGTCCGTTCACAAACCTCTATGTATTGGTTACCCTTGGGTGTCTTCACCCTTATTACTGGAAAGGGATACTAATTGTCAAAATTTATTGTTACCATTTTATTTGTAAGAAAATTGGGTATTTGTCTTTAAAAATCTGTTGATTTTGAATGTGCCATTATTTTATTGAAACTTACTGGAATTCATTTGCTATTTATTCTAAAACCAGGAGCCCTTTTAATGAGAGAATGCCTTGATGAAGTCATTGAGCTTGAGAACAGCATATCATTCCCGTGCTGAAACTTGGTGATGAGCAAGAGGGCTCTTGAACTTGGGGGAAATTGCTCCCCCAGTTCAAATCCAGATTTCTCTCTCATCTTTTTCTTTCAATATTAATTCGACCTGCTCCTAATTTTATAAACTTACTTTCGTGTTGCTTTATCAACTCCACGAGAAAAATTTCCCTTATATATATATATGTATTTATTGATTTTTCTTTTTCTTTTGGCTTGGATGTTTCTACATCCATTATAGCTGCTGGCACGGATGGTTATATATTTGCTATTGCTGCCCTGCTTTGACGAACTGGAGAAGGTGTAGTGGTTGGGAGGTATTTACATTCAAAGCTATATGTGAGAGTATTGGATGATCTCAGCCATCCCGAAGATAGTTTGGACCTTTTTGGAGGAACTATTCTCAAGTGTTGGGTCTTCGCAATCCAGGGGGATCCAATGCTTGGCGTAGGACTCTCGGCTTTTGGCCGGAAGCCCGTCATTACAGATATGGGGAGGATGATTCCATAGTTTCTTGGTCTCAGTCCTAACAGGCGGGTTCAGCTTACACGTGTGCCTCTATATCTGTTTTGATGCTATCCTTCGGGTAGGTTATGGAGTGGACCATCTGGGAACTATAATCTCATTGTGCCGATAGTGGAGAGTGCAAATTTCCTTTCTGACGTGTGATGGCCTAATATTCTCGAGCAGGTACATTAATCTAACCCTTTTCTCTCTCTCGTCTAATGGATTCTTTAAGTAACGAACCCCCATCCCCTGGATACGCTGACTCTCCCCCGGCACTGTTGACGACCTCTGCTAATTCAATTAAGGAAAATTCTGTTGACGACCTAGGAACAAAAAAGGACCCCTCTACTAATGTTTTAAATCCAATTTAATTGGGTAATAAAGGGAAACTTACAATCCTTCTTGTTACCCAAATTTCAATAAAGCATTCAGATGCTATGGAGAGATAAAAGAAATTAGAATGAAACTTGAAAATGAAAAATGGCATTCATGGATAACTTATAATAATAGTGAAGAAGCATTCAATGCATTATGTAACAACAATAATATCAAAATTGATAACCTAAATGTCATGGGTTCCCTATGTCATAAGATACCAAACAATTGAGATATATATAGACCTGCTGACTGGTTTGAGAAAGATATCGATATTACTATGCTCCCCCAAAGAAAGCCAAAACCACCATTGTGGCTTGTTGCCGAGCCTAAAGGGAGGAATGGGAATTGTTTTGAAATTAGCAAACTAATTCAGAAAAAGGTAGGAACCATTGCACCAGGTGATATGGAAAAATAGCTTCCTAATCCATGCAAAATCATACACGCAATCAGTAATACTGTCTAACCTTAAGACAAGCAGTGATGAGCATATGTTAGATGTCAAACCCCACCTAAACTTTAGTTACGGAAGGGAAGTAGTCTTCAATAATGATCTGTCAGAATTTATAGAAGTAATACTAGCCATGTACCCGTTAACAGTGTGGAAAGTGCACAAGATTCCTGGGACGTCAATGATTATCCTTACTTTCCAGGATGCTGATGTGCCTTTTCACATCGATATTGTAAATGAAAGAATTAAAGTTAGACCTTTCAAACAAAAGCCCTTACAATGTAGGTGTGTCTGGGAATGAGAAGGCAGATTCACTGGCTAAGAAGGCTGCATCCGAGTTGCTGCCAAGAAGGTATCCCATTCCCTGTAATGATTTCTTACCTGACATCAAGAAATTGGTTTGCAATAAATGGTAACAGCAATGGGATAGCCTAAATGGGAATAAAATGAGAGGTGTAACAAATGTCATATCTCCTTGCAGGTATATTATGATGCCCCGAAAATGGGAGACGTCTCTTTGTCGTCTCGGTATTGGTCACACTCGGTTGACACACAAGTTTCTGCTGAAGGGCCAACACCAACCGTATTGTGACGACTGTTTAGTACCTCTAACAGTGAGGCATTTGTTGACCGAATGCCCCAATTATAACAACTTAAGGAATAGATATTTGTTTGAGGCTTGAGGTGAGGGTGGCAGGTTCATCCTTGCCAAGATTTTTGGAAATGATGTCTCCTACTATAATACACTCCTATCATAATACTCGGGTTTGTAAAGAAAAAAGCAAATTACTTGAAAATGTGCGAGTTTTCCTAATTGTTTTCGTAATCATTATAAACGCGTAAAGTGTTTTGTAATATTCTCTAACCTGTGTAGAGTCTATTTACTGGACTCATTTTGTATTATTTTTTTTTTACCTTATTTGATTTTGGACTTTACTTTATACATGAGCATAGATTTATATATTCCTTGTTATTCACAGAACTTTGGCTAGATTTGAGGAGAGCCAAATTATATGGCCTTGAATATGGACAGCTTTGAATTTGAGTGCTGTAACAGTTTGCAGTTCATCAGAATTTCAATATCTCCTGGTAAGTAGGGTAAATGTGTTTTATTCTTAATATAAGTAAAGGCAGTGTTCCATTTATTTTTGGGGCAGACCGCAATACTATTTTGAAATTATACGAGGCGTTGATTTTTTCCAAAATTAGTTATGGATGTGAAATATATTCTTCAGCCACCCCAAGCCGGTTGAAAATATTAGATTCAATACATCATGCAGGTATTAGATTGTCCACGGGAGCATTTAGAACATCACCTATCCCAAGTCTCCTTGTTGATGCTGGAGAGTTACCTCTAGACCTTTACCGGATGTCTTCTATTCTTCGGTATTGGTTTAGATTGCAAAGACTCCCTAACTCTCTTGCCTTTCAGACTGCAAGCCTTGTAAGACACTCGTCATACTTTGAGTTGCACCCAAAATCTCCTCAACCTTATGGCTTTCGGGTGAAATGATTATTAAATAGTCTGGATATAATTAGAAGTAAGGTACTTCCATTCAAGGTATCATCAACGCCTCCATGGAAATTACCAGAGATATCTTTTTGTAAATATTTTATTGGAGATAAGAAGAATATGTCGGACCTAGAAGCCAGGTCTCTTTTTAATGAACATGTTAAAGAACATAGAGGATCAACTTTTATCTATACTGATGGCTCCAAATCTGATGCTGGCGTTGGATTTGGAGTACATAGTAATAGTTTTAATTGTAGAGGCGCACTTCCTCTGACAGCTTCCTTATTTACTGCCGAACTGTATGGCATATTAACCGCTATTGAGAAAATAGCGTTGGAGAAGGAAGGTAATTTTACCATTTTTAGTGATGCAAGAAGTGTCCAAGCTTTAGAAGTTTTTAATTCTAGTATCCCTCTTGTTCTAAAGATTTTAGAATGGCTTTTTATTATTGGATGGAGAGGTTTAATGGTTAGATTTTGTTGGGCTCCAGCACATGTAGGTGTGTCTGGGAATGAGAAGGCAGATTCACTGGCTAAGAATGCTGCATCCGAGTTGCTGCCAAGAAGGTATCCCATTCCCTGTAATGATTTCTTACCTGACATCAAGAAATTGGTTTGCAATAAATGGCAACAGCAATGGGATAGCTTAGATGGCAATAAAATGAGAGGTGTAACAAATTTTTATATCTCCTTGGAGGTATATTATGATGCCCCGAAAATGGGAGAAGTCTCTTTGTCGTCTACGTATTGGTCACACACTGTTGACACACGAGTTTCTGCTGAAGGGCCAACACCACCCGTATTGTGACGACTGTTTAGTACCTCTAACAGTGAGGCATTTGTTGACCGAATGCCCCAATTATAACAACTTAAGGAATAGATATTTGTTTGAGGCTCGAGGTGAGGGTGGCAGGTTCATCCTTGCCAAGATTCTTGGAAATGTGTCCTACTATAATACACTCCTATTATAATACTCAGGTTTGTAAAGAAAAAAGCTAATTACTTGAAAATGTGCGAGTTTTCCTAATTGTTTTCGTAATCATTATAAACGTGTAAAGTGTTTTGTAATATTTTCTAACCCGTGTAGTGTCTATTTACTGGACTCGTTTTGTATTATTATTTTTTTTACCTTATTTGATTTTGGACTTTACTTTATACATGAGCATAGATTTATGTATTCCTTTTTATCCACAGAACTTTGGCTAGATTTGAGGAGAGCCAAATTATATGGCCTTGAATATGGACAGCTTTGAATTTGAGTGCTGTAACAGTTTGCAGTTCATCAGAATTTCAATATCTCCTGGTAAGTAGTGTAAATGTGTTTTATTCTTAATATAAGTAAAGGCAGTGTTCCATTTATTTTTGGGGCAGACCGCAATACTATTTTGAAATTATACGAGGCGTTGATTTTTCCAAAATTAGTTATGGATGTGAAAGACATTCTTCAGTGGTGTAAGAATTGTCGTCCAGAGATTGTAAACTTTAGAACGGCTTCCATATTACGCCTTGTAGGCATTCTCATGGTTGGATCACTTGTACAAAAACAGCACAAAGAACTTGTGCAATCAGGCTAAAGCACTAGAATTCCTCTTGGTAAGGGTAGAAGAGAGACTAGGTATGATAAGCAGTTATTCTAGGAGGACGACACTCCAAAATCAAACCATTGTTCTCTAGTCTTGGGTAGTGCCATAGCCTCTGTACCATGGTCTTCCACTGTCTTGGGTTAGAGTTTTCTTGCTTGAAGGTACACTTGGGCACACTATCTAATTTCCCTTCCACTGGTTTTGTTAAAGTTTGTATAGTTTATATTTTTTTTCCTTGTTTCCTTTCCTCACTGGGCTATTTTCCCTGTTGGAGCCCCTGGGCTTATAGCATCCTGCTTTTCCAACTAGGGTTGTAGCTTAGCAAGTAATAATAATAATATAGAGCCTAAGATATTTCAAATACTCATGTACATTATGGCCTAAATGGAAGAAGCATCCTTTCAACATGACTAATGGCAAAAAAGCAGTTTGTTCATGATCCCAGTATAATCCTTAAGGCTGTAAATCTGATAATAATTCATTTATCATCCAGAACATTCTAAAGTATGTCCTGTGCTTATTCGATAATAGGGCATACAACACAGGAAAAACACCACCATGTCGTCTTGCTATAATAACATACACCTGGTAAGACAATGAAGACATCTTAATCCCATCTGCATACCACACATTGGATTTGTGTAAAAAAGCTAACCAGCTTCACCTTCCAAAAATTACTCTTTCATTTTCTTGACCATGTTATATGCTTTTACAAATTCTGTGGTGGAAATGTGGGAGGTTGGGCTGTGGCACCCTAGCAGTACCAGCTGAACTTGGTTGAGTCCCTGATTAGGCTGAAGGAACATAGAGAGTAGAGGTCCCCTTTTTGTTTTGTTTCATTGTTGGTGTCGGCTACCCTCCAAAATTGGGGGAAGTGCCTTGGTATATGGATGGATGGACAAATTCTGCAATAGCATGATTAGGTTTCTATGTTGCATCACATTGAAATCCATCCCATTTAGAAAAAAAGATACAGCATTTCATTTCATCTCAAGTGCCAAAATAGCCTGGCCTCAGGAAGGATGTCGCTATCTCAAAAAGGACGTTGTTACCTCGAAAAGGACGTCGGCAAACCAGTTCGGTGCCAAATAGCTGTCTCCAAACAGCTAAAGCCAAAAGAAGGCTCCATAGAAGTCCCATTCCGTAGTATATGACCCCAGATTCGAGACCTTCTCCATCCCATTGTCCTGCAGTGGACTAGAAACTGCGGCTGTTGTTGTTGTAGATTTTTACAGGTATTAACATTTCTTGTTTTAAGGATTGTAGTTTTAACCTTTTACCCCCAAAGGACGTACTGGTACGTTTCACAAAAGCCATCCCTTTACCCCCATGGATGTACCGGTACGTCCTCGCAAAAAAATGCTATAAAAAATTTTTTTTTTTCATATTTTTGATAATTTTTTTGAAAACTTCAGGCATTTTCCAAGAGAATGAGACAAACCTGACCTCTCTATGACAAAAATTAAGGCTGTTAGAGCAATTTAAAAAAAATATACTGCAAAATGTGCTGGGAAAAAAATAACCCCCTGGGGGTCAAGGGTTGGGAATTTCCAAATAGCCTTGGGGGTAAAAGGGTTAATATCCTTGTCTGAAAGTCCCGGTACTGATAAAGTAACGGGTAAGTTTTTTCTGTTGGACTATCGTCGGTAGGATTAATAAATGGTGTGGGTTTTTACATCCTGCCATACTGCTTTCAAGTTACATATCAGAGCTCCATTCTTTTATCTTTAAAGAGGTATCATCCACCTAATTCCTAAACGAGGGATGGTGGAATCTATGCAAACCCATAATCATCATACAGGTAAATTATTCAAAACTGACATCTCCCATTTAAAGGTTTTTTCATTTGGCCAATACATGTCTCTGTGTAAAAGACAGGTTCTATCAGTCATTTCATCCCTACGAAAGACAAATAGGAGCTTCCTGGAATCACTGTTTTGCTCCCATATGGGACCAGGGGGTTGGACACTTCCAGGAAAGAAGAACCAACCAGTTCAGTTCTAGGGGGACTGCCAACCCACCAACCAGCGAGAGTCCCTATTGACAGAAATTATTCATAGCTATACAAACCTAAGTCTTATAACCTAACTTCCCTCCCCAGTCCTGGACCGAAAGGTCAGAAGTAAAGCTTTCAGACTGGTGAGAGGGCTTGGCTTCTTATCCGTACCCTATCAATAGTTTAAGCACTCGTTAAACCATTCTCACAACAGTATCGTGGGCTGAAACTCTTTACGAGGGGAATTATGGAGAAAATTTATACATTCTCATTAATCATATAATGCTACTACATTCCTGTAGGCCCTGCTGCTTCCTCCGGTGCCTTGGATGACCGTGAAGGTAGCAGCAGTAGGGGAATCAGTGTTATGAAGCTTCATCTGTGGTGGATAACGGGGGAGGGTGGGCTGTGGCACCCCTAGCAGTACCAGCCAAACTCTGTTGAGTCCCTTGTCAGGCTGGGAGGAACGTAGAGAGGAGAGGTCCCCTTTTCTGTTTCATTTGTTTGATGTCGGCTACCCCCCAAAATTGGGGGAATTTGTAAACTCTCATGTTTTGACATAAGATTATGCAAAAACAAAGGAAAATGTAAACTAGCTATTTCTTAAAGGCTCTTATTGCGACCCTATCGTTCTCAGACACAGCATATGTCTCACCGCCCACAATGTCAATCCACTGCCCACTTTGGGAAAAACCAATTTATATTCTCGTAAGGCTTTCCACTATTACACAGTATTCTAGAAGTTTTATTCCAGCTTTGGAATGATATTCCTAATCAGGTAGTTGAATTGGTGGAACTTAAAAAGTTCAAACTTGCAGCATATGTTTTTATGTTGAACAGGCTGACTTGAGTTTCTTTTTATAGTTTATATAAGAAAGATTTATTTTAATGCTGTTCCTGTGTATAATACAGTATATTTTATTTCAATTGTTCATTACTTTTTTTAGTTGATTTATCTCATTTCTTTTCATTACTGGGGTATTTTTCCATGTTTGAACCCTTGGGCTTATAGCATCTTGCTTTTCCAACTAGGGTCGTATCATGGTCTTCCACTGTCTTGGGTTAAGAGTTCTCTTGCTTGAGGGTACACTCAGGCATACTATTCTATCTCATTTAACTTCCACTTGTTTTGTTAAAGTTTTTATAGTTTATATAGGAGATATTTATTTTAATGCTACTGTTCTTAATTATTTTATATTTCCTTTTTTCCTTTCCTCACTAGGCTACTTTTCCATGTTTGAGCCCGTGGGCTTATAGCATCTTGCTTTTCCAACTAGGGTTGTAGCTTAGCCTCATAATAATAATAATAATGATAATCCCTAAGGGAGGCCTAGCCTAACATCTTTAGTTAGGATGTTGAACAGGAATCATGACTTTCACTTCTCTTCAGGATCAAAGTACATTGACGTCTCCTGGGTCAGTAAAGCAGTCAGATTGGTCATGCAGGGATTTCCACTCCCCTTAGGATAAGTCTCCTTTAACGGGCATGTTCTTTCTATGTGGTTTCTCTTCCACTTTTTTATGAAGTTGTTATAGTTTATATATGATAGATATAATTTAATGTTGTTAATTATCTTGAAACTTTGTTTTGATTGTTATTCTCTTGGAGTTCATGTCATTTTTCCTTTCTGTACTGGGCTATTTTTTCCCTGTTGGAGCCCTTGGGCTTATAGCATCATGCTTTTCCAACTAGGGTTGTAGCTTGGCTAGTAATAATAATAATAATAATTTTTTTATTCTTTTGTCATTATATATCCTAAAATGTTTTATTTTGATTGATATTTCTTCTCTTGGAGTTCATTTCCTTTTTCCTTTCTGTACTGGGTTATTTTCCCCTGTTGGAGCCCTTGGGCTTATAGGATCATGCTTTTCCAACTAGGGTTGTAGCTTGGCTAGTAATGATAATAATAACTTCTTTTATTCTTTTGGGATTATATATTGCATAAACTTATGTGGAAACTTCAATGATTTTTATACATACATACATCTACCAAGGCACTTCCCCCAATTTTGGGGGTTAGCCGACATCAACAAATGAAACAAAACAAAAAGGGGACCTCTACTCTCTACGTTCCTCCCAGCCTTATGTATTTATTCCACTCTTTAAGTCCCAGGTCAAAGGTCAAAGTGAAGGTAGTGCTACCTATCAGGTGGGCAGGTGACCTGACAGCCGGGTGTGTTGACCTCATTGAACGCTTAACCCTTTTACCCCCAAAGGACGTACTAGTACGTTTCACAAAAGCCATCCCTTTACCCCCTTGGACGTACCGGTACGTCCTTGCAAAAAAATTGCTATAAAAATTTTTTTTTTTCATATTTTTGATAATTCTTTGAGAAAATTCAGGCATTTTCCAAGAGAATGAGACCAACCTGACCTCTCTATGACAAAAATTAAGGCTGTTAGAGCAATTTGAAAAAAGTATACTGCAAAATGTGATGAGATAAAAATAACCCCTTGTGGGTTAAGGGTTGGAAATTTCCAAATAGCCCGGGGGTAAAAGGGTTAAGTCCCAGGTTAAAGGTCAAAGTGAAGGTAGTTCTACCTATCAGGTGGGCAGGTGACCTGACAGCCTGGCGTTTTGACCTCGTTGAACGCTTAACGGCCATTTCCAGCTGTGTCAAAGTCATGCTCTTATTAAAGGTCTCCGGTTTGTATGTTTAGAATATTTCCTATGAAACTTTACTATTTTTTGAATTTTGTATCTGGAAATTTTAGGCCTGTAAGTCAGGTTAAGCCTACCTTAGGCCAAAATTTAACAATATTCAACTTGCAAACAATTTGACTTTCAAACAGTTTCTTAGAACCAATTAGATTTCTAAGTTGAGGACCTGTAATTCCTTTCATTTGTTGCATTAATTAACCTTAGTTTGCAGTCATTATGCATTTGTTGACCTGCTATGGTATGTGTTAGTGGGATGTTAAAGTAACTCCCTTTATATTTGGTATTTATAAGATGTCTTGAAATAAAACTCTCATAGCCTTACCTTTGGAATGGAAAATAGAATTATTGATAAAATTCTCTCTCTCTCTCTCTCTCTCTCTCTCTCTCTCTCTCTCTCTCTCTCTCTCTCTCTCTCTCTCTCTCTCTCTCTCTCTATCTATCACGGTGCAGGATCCCTCAAGGTATCACAAAACAGAGGCCGTCCCGGGACAGATGCCAGCCAGTTGGTTTTTGTCTTCCACCCACCTAGAGGTGAGCCTTCACAGCAAAGAGTTCCAGTTTTGTATTGCTAGAAATAATTCAAATTACTTCCAATTTTATCATTTGAGCTATAAATGTACACTCCCTTTAGCATCCTCTATCTTATCCCTTTAACCCCCAGGCTATTTGGAAATTTCCAACCCTTAACCCCCAAGGGGTTATTTTTTCCCCAGCACATTTTGCAGTATATTTTTTTAAATTGCTCTAACAGCTGTAATTTTTGTCATAGAGAGGTCAGGTTGGTCTCATTCTCTTGGAAAATGCCTGAATTTTCTCAAGAAATTATCAAAAACATGAAAAAAAAAATTTTTATAGCATTTTTTTGCAAGGACGTACCGGTAAGTCCATGGGGGTAAAGGGATGGCTTGTGTGAAACGTACCAGTACGTCTTTTTGGGGGTAAAAGGGTTAACAGCAGAGCTGTATGGTATCCTGACTGTTCTTGAAAAAAGTAACATTAAAGAAAGAGGGAAATTTTACCATTTTTAGTGATGCAAGTAGTGTGTTGCAGGCATTGACAGGTTTTCAATCCTATGAACCCTTTAGTTTTAAACTTTTTAAGAGTGGCTGTATATTTATCGTTCTGCAGGCAAGGAAGTTTAAGTTTTACTGAAAAAAGTAGCATTAAGGAAAGAGGGAAATTTTACCATTTTTAGTGATGCAAGTAGTGTGTTGCAGGCATTGACAGGTTTTCAATCCTATGAACCCTTTAGTTTTAAACTTTTTAAGAGTGGCTGTATATTTATCGTTCTGTTTTTAAGTTTTACTGAATAAAGTAGCATTAATGAATGAGGGAAATTTTACCATTTTTAGTGATGCAAGTAGTGTGTTGCAGGCATTGACAGTTTTCAAATCCTATGAAGCCTTTAGTTTTAAACTTTTTAGAGTGGCTGTATATTTGTCGTTCTGCAGGCAAGGAAGTTTTAAGTTTTACTGGGTTCCAGGTCATGTGGGTGTGTCCGGAAATGAAGCAGTGGGCAAATCGGCAGAAGAGGCATCAGGAAAACTACTTCCAGGAAGATATCTACATCATGAAATGACTTTGTTTCATTTACCAGCTCCTGTATACCACAGAAAGAAGCGCTTTTACATACGTCATGGAAAAAAATTGTTCTTATACAGGTATATTTTATTTTAGTCAGTTGTTGAATCAGAACTTCAAAAGTTCAAAGTTGAAGCAAATGCCTTTTTGTTGACCAGGCGGACATGAGTCTTTTTATAGTTTATTTATGACATATCTGTTTTTGACGTTGTTAATAGTTTATATATGACATATCTCTTTTGACATTACTTTTTCTAGAATGATTTATTGTTAATTTGTTCTCTTCAGTTATTTATTTCCTTATTTCCTTTCCTCACTGGGCCATTTCCCTGTTGGAGCCCCTGGGCTTATAGCATCTTGCTTTTCCAATTGGGGTTGTAGCTTGGATAGTAATAATAATAATGATAATAATAGAAAAGCTAGAGAATGAATCCTAGGTAATTCTTATATAAGATTATTTTTTTCGGTGCCTAAATTTTTCATCATGTTTTCAGCTGGCCTTGACTGATATTTTGTTCGTGTAACTTTCCTGAACCCAAACACTATAGGTTGAATTTTATATTTTCAGATGTTAAATATACTATAGAAACAGCAGTGGCTTTGACAATACTCCTTGGTAATGCCATGAGAAATTAAAAAGCCAACCGGGAACTGGTTCGCTGTTGTGATGTCATTCTTCATGTAGAAGGACTTCAGTTTGAAGCCCACCGATGTGTTTTAGCAGCCTGCCTCCATATTTTGACTCAATTTCAAAGGTACAGGAGTCTCTCTCTCTCTCTCTCTCTCTCTCTCTCTATCTCTCCTTCTCTCTCTCTCTCCTCTCCTCCCTCCTCTCTCTCTCTCTCTCTCTCAATATAGTTGCTTGTAGATTATTTTCATTAACAAATGGTTATCCAACATTCACTGCATTTCTCTCTCTCTCTCTCTCTCTCTCTCTCTCTCTCTCTCTCTCTCTCTCTCTCTCTCTCTCTCTCATTATAGTTGCATGTAAATTATTTTCATTAACAAATGGTTATCCAACATTCACTGCATTTATCTCTCTCTCTCTCTCTCTCTCTCTCCTCTCTCTCTCTCCTCTCTCTCTCTCCTCTCTCTCGCTCTCTCTCTCTCTCCTCTCTCTCTCTCTATTATAGTTGCATGTAAATTATTTTCATTAACAAATGGTTATCCAACATTCACTGCATTTATCTCTCTCTCTCTCTCCTCTCTCTCTCTCTCTCCTCCTCTCTCTCTCCTCTCTCTTCTCTCTCTCTCCTCTCTCTCTCTCTCTCTCTCATTATAGTTGCATGTAGATTATTTTCATTAACAAATGGTTATCCAACATTCACTGCATTTCTCTCTCTCTCATCTCTCTCTCTCTCTCTCTCTCCTCTCTCTCTCTCTCTCTCTCTCTCTCTCTCTCTCTCTCTCAATATAGTTGCTTGTAGATTATTTTCATTAACAAATGGTTATCCAACATTCACTGCCATTTCTCTCTCTCTCTCTCTCTCTCTCTCTCTCTCTCTCTCTCTCTCTCTCTCTCTCTCTCTCTCTCTCTCTCTCTCCTCAATATAGTTGCATGTAGATTATTTTCATTAACAAATGGTTATCCAACATTCACTGCATTTCTCTCTCTCTCTCTTCTCTCTCTCTCTCTCTCTCTCTCTCTCTCTCTCTCTCTCTCTCTCTCTCTCTCAATATAGTTGCATGTAGATTATTTTCATTAACAAATGGTTATCCAACATTCACTGCATTTATCGCTAACAAATTTGGCTTAAAAAATATCCACCCAAAATTTTCCTTTGGCTTAAAAATATCCACCCAAAATTTTCCTTTGGCTTAAAAATATCCACCCAAAATTTTTCCTTTGGCTTAAAAATATCCACCCAAAATTTTCCTTTGGCTTAAAAATATTCCACCCAAAATTTTCCTTTGGCTTAAAAATATCCACCCAAAATTTTCCTTTGGCTTAAAAATATCCACCCCAAAATTTTTCTTTGGCTTAAAAATATCCACCCAAAATTTTCCTTTGGCTTAAAAATATCCACCCAAAATTTTCCTTTGGCTTAAAAATATCCACCCAAAATTTTCCTTTGGCTTAAAAATATCCACCCAAAATTTTCCTAACTCTAGCTTGTATTTCATAACCATGACCTGCATACTATCTTTTATTGACAGGAAATTAGAGCATGCTTGTTAGCTATTATATTTATGAAGTATTTTGATTTTCATAATTGTAGAGTATTCTATAGCACAGTAGTAAGACCAGTGTTAATGTGTGGATTGGAAATGTGGGCTCTAAGACTCTAAGATGAAAATAGTAATCAAAGCTGGAGAGAACGAGATGAGAGTGCTGAGGTGAACTATGGAAATATCACTGCTTGATAGATTGTAAAATGATGAAGTAAAAATGGCAGGTGTAGTGAAGATCACCGAGGTGATCAGTGTGTACCAACCGAGATGATGTAGACACGTGTTAAGGATGGCTGGTGGGGAGGGAGAGAGGAGGCCTTAGGAGGAACCTTTTAGGGGGAGGAGATCGAGCAGGAGGTAGAAAATTAGACGGGGCGAGAGATAAGGTTGAGGGTGATATGGAAAGAAAAGGTTTGGTTGAAAAGGATGCCTTTGGTAGAAGGCATTGGAGAGGTCGTAGAACCAACCCCTTTAATGTAAGGATAGTAGTGGGAAAGAAAAAGAATAGAGTAGAAGTGTGTATCCAGGAAGGAGATACTGTTGTACTAGAAAATATTTTAATCCAGTGATTTCTTGAGGCTATCGAATGCAGGTTGCAGTACAATCCTCTCTGGCATCTTTGAACTTTATTTGATGTTTTTGTGCCCAGCTGTTCCCCTTTTTTAACTGTTTATTCCTATGGTGTCCACCTTACGTTTAAGTAAATTCTTAATAGCCTAGAGATGTGATTGCTTGGACTGTGTCAAGGAAGTCTTTTCCGTTTCATGTTGTTTAAAATCTTATATATCACCAAAACTTTTCTATGGTAATTAATGTGAACCTTATCATTAGACATCTTTGTACCCAGCTGTTTGCTTTTTTAGCTTGATATTTCTCTGGCGTCCACCTTTCCTTAAAAATAAATCTCTCGATAGCATAAAGATATGATTGTTTGGTCTTTTGAAGACTTATGTTAAGGAAGTTAGGTTAGGTTAGGTTTACCATTCATGATGTGTAAGTTCTTCAATATCACCAGAACTTTTTTATTTTTACTTTTCCGTGGTAGTTCATGTGTACATCAACTTTATAATACAGCGATCTAATTATCTTCTCATATCTTTCAGGTATGCTTGCTCCCCTGTTTCGTATTTTGAAGGGGCCACGTTCCAGTAGTCGAAATTCTCCTGTGGAGCAGCTGCACCTACTAGTTCGGCCTCGTCCCTCGGCCTTGGACATAATCTAAACGTTAACTTATGTAAATAAAATCTTGGTGTTATCTTTATAACCTTTGCAGTGAAGGATTTTGTTATTTTTACATTTTTACTGCCAAAATCATGAAACTTAGTGGTTTTTATTATCTATTTTGACTCTGTTAGAGTGAAACAATTGTGGTTTTTATCTATTTTGACTTATGAGATTTGGTTCTGGTATACAGTATATGTTTGCTTTGATCTGAAAAAATTTTCAGGTTGAGGAGTATGTGGACAGTAATTTCAAACATTATGTAACTAGTCTTCTAAATCATTGGGAAGACACTAATGAATTGGAGGTATGGGGCCAGAACCATTATAGGTTTATTCATGAATTATATCTTGGGTCAATGTTGAAAGCTGTGAATTGAGTTACTCTGTAGAGGAGTAATATATTTCAATAGGATTGCCCCTGTAGAGGAGTTGAAATAGGATTGCCTTTAAATATGAGTAATATGCTGTATTAGAATTGTCTTAAGTGGAGTAAATAGATATTTTTTTGTATTGAATATTTTTGCTAAAATCCCATTTTAGATTTTTTTAATTTGTGAAATGGAGACTAGATTCCAAACCTTTATGTTAAATTTAACTGGTGTGACAGGAGTTAAGTCATTGAAGGAAGTCAAAGTATCTTAGTAATAGTGATAACTTAGATGTTTAGTAAAGTTTTGTCCAATGTTCTGTCAAACTAAAGAGAAAATTATTCATTTTGTCTGTTTGTAATAGATTCGGTCTCTGACAAGCCATTGAACTCTTTGTTTTCCTGGCATTTAATATCATTGTCAACTTTTATAGACGTATTAGTTCTCAACTGTTTTGATCATTTATGACCTTATTTCCATCCATTACAATACTTACGGAAGTGCCATGTCTTGGACGGTGGCGTTCAGTTGCCTCCACCTTTCCTTCTCCCTGCCTCTAGCCATTTGTATCACTTCATTTGTTTGTATAATTACCCTCAAAGACCACCACAATACTGTCCATGTACTTTATTCTCTGCTTTCCCCTCTATCCTCCCAGTGAGACATTAGTGCTCAATTTTCTCTCCTTATGAATAGCCCAGCAAAACTCGGTTTGGTCTCTCCTATTTCTTTTGCCATTGCTCTTTGCACTCCAAAACTTGCCATTCTTTTCCTTTGTTACTTTGTCCCTCCAAGATATTCTAAGCATACTCCTGTAAAATATCTCTGCCGCATTTAGCTTGTTTCTCAACCCTCATTATGGTCCAGCTTTCCGACCCCTCCATAAGGGTGGACCACACACATGTTCTTAAAGCCCTAATTCTTGTTTGTACACCAACTCTATTATATGTCGGCAGATTTTTTATATTTTTAAATGCATTTTTGGTTATCGGGATTCTCTTATTTCTCATTTTTTTCTCTACCATCTTGAGTCGCCATACTACCCAGGTAAACAAAGTTTGATTGTTGTAACTTTTTGGCCGTGTCAGCAATGATCACTGTCATATACATAATGTTATTCATATTGACTCCTCCAATACTGATACCGTATCTATTATGTTTCTCAGGGTATTTTCCCCATGTATTGCAAATAGGTTTGGAGACAAAACACATCCTTGGTGCATTCCTCTCTCTATTTCTGTCCTCATTGCAAATAGGTCTGGGGACCATACACATCCCTGGTGCATTCCTCTTTCTATTTCTCTCCTCATTGCAAATAGGTCTTGGGACAAAACACTTCCCTGGTGCATTCCTCTCTCTATTTCTGTCCTCATTGCAAATAGGTTTGGAGACAAAACACATCCCTGGTGCACTCCCCTCTCTATTTCTATCCATGATGTCAGATTTTTATTGATGTTGACTCCAGTATGTTGTGAACTAGTCTCTTTTCCATCTAGGTTTAATCTTAGCAAGATTAGTATTAGGTGTGTTCCTCACTGTTCTATTTTGTTCACTTTTGGCCTTCATTTCCATTTTCTACTGTACTGTGATTGTTTGGAACTTGTAACTTATTAAAATGGGTCTTGTTACTTTTACGGGTTCATTTCTCGCCCTTCATCAGACACTAAAGTCTGTTCAGGCGGGCCTTGGTGTGTGAAAATAATTTCTTTCCAGTTAATATTTTGCTCTGTATCTTATCAGTTATTTCGCTAGCATTTGTATTCAGGCTTAATAGTTTTCAGGTCACTATTATAACACTTTCTAAAAAGATAAGTCTTTAGGTTTTTCTTGAAAGCTGCCACATTTTTGCTATTCTTGACATCAAGTGGAAGGTCGTCAACTTTGTTCAAGAATTTATTTTTTATCTTGGGTCAACATATTCATCGGTAATTTCTGTTATCTGGCCTTCCTGTCACATTGTTTACCAATATCTTGTATAATCATATTTTCAAACTTTTCATTAGCTATGATTCTTCACTATAGTTAAAAGCATTTCTACATTGGCTACAAATTCTTGTGGAGTTACTCTTCATATGATAGTTGTCCACTGTCTTATTTTTGCCCTGTAATTCATACCTGAATTCCTTTTTATGTCCTCTTTGGTCCCTAATTTCCTGGGCCCTCTTACAGGTCTGCTTATAGTTATTTCCATATCTACTGGTTTTCTACAAATTCTTAGGCATTTCTGGAATACTGTATAGTCCTAATTTATTGTTGAAGGGGATGTTGCAGACTTTATTTAAATTACTAACTCCCTTCTTTTTTAGGTCTTGCTTGAAGGGCCACTCAGGCACAGTATTCTATATTTCTTTTCATGTTTTATTTTTTATAATTTATATAAAATATCCATTATGATGTTACTGGTTTTAAAAATATTTTATTTTAGCTATTCATTACTTGTAGTTTGTTTATTTCCTTGTTTTCTTAACTTTCTGTGCTATATTTCCCTGTTGGAACCCTTGGGCTTATAGCGTATTGCTTTTCCCACTAGGGTTGTAGCTTATCTAGTAATAATGATATAGGACTTTTTTATCTTGTGTTTAATCCAAATTTCAAGTCAACTTTTAAGAAATTGTTTTTCTTGGGTTTTCATCGGGAGTATATGTAATCTGTTCTTCCTGCCATGTTCTATATATGAAGATCTTGTTTAATATACTTCAAACTTTGTCGCTAGATAACTCGTCACTACATATATAAACGTTTCTATGTTGACTATAACTTCGGGGTTTCTATGTTGACTATAACTTCGGGGTTTCTATGTTGACTATAACTTAGCGGTTTCTATGCTGACTATAACTTAGGGGTTTCTATGTTGACTATAACTAAGGGGTTTCTATGTTGACTATAACTTAGGGGTTTCTATGTTGACTATAACTTATGGACTTGCACTTGGTATGATGGCTGTCCCCTGTCTTCTCTCTGTCTTGTAATTCAAACCTGAATTCCTTGTGTAATTCAAACCTGAATTCCTTGTGTAATTCAAACCTGAATTCCTTGTGTAATTCAAACCTGAATTCCTGGTGTAATTCAAACCTGAATTCCTGGTGTAATTCAAACCTGAATTCCTGGCGTAATTCAAACCTGAATTCCTTGTGTAATTCAAACCTGAATTCCTGGTGTAATTCAAACCTGAATTCCTTGTATGTTCCCCCCTTATATCGTAGGAATACCCTGTTAGTCTTGATTTTCTTTTACCAAATTAGATGTTGTAGACCTTGTTTAAATTGATGACTTTTCTCTTTTAGCTCAGACCTTTTTTAAAATGATGACTTTTCTCTTTTAGCCCAGACCTTTTTTAAATTGATGACTTTTCTCTTTTAGCTCAGACCTTTTTTAAATTGATGACTTTTCTCTTTTAGCTCAGACCTTTTTTAAATTGATGACTTTTCTCTTTTAGCTCAGACCTTTTTTAAATTGATGACTTTTCTCTTTTAGCTCGACAGAACATTGGTCAGAATTGTGCTTACAGAGAGGGAAGTAAAATTAATAGGTGCAGTTGATAGGTTTGATAACGTCAAAGCATAGGTAGCTTCATTGACAGTTTTATAGCAATTAGAATTTCTTTGTTTTTATTTTGGAAAACTGGTCCAAAGAAAACTAGTTTATTAGGCTTATATTGGTTGTCTGAGAGTTGGGTAATTTATAGTTTGTGTAGAGCCTCAGTGAATTTTTTTTTACCACTGGCTCAAAGTGTTTTTCATTTGTCTTGTTGAATAGAGTTTCATGATGAGTAAAATCAAATGGCAGAAGAAAGTATTTTAAGGTAATCACAATTTTGGTGCTTATTATAATTGTTTATTATATAAAGTGTATCTGGAGACAGACAGTCACGAGAATTTGTTCCTATGCAAATTCAAACCATCGTTCAGATGAGGGGTATGTTTTCAGCCTGATGCTGGAGCGCCACTGAATAGTTTAACGAGCAGTTAAGCAATAAGGTGGACCAAGGGGGGAGGAGAGTCGCCCCCTTGTCAAGGTCTCTTCACTTTTGGTTTCTGGCCGCATCAAACTTCTTTTCTTTTTTCTTTTTCAGGAAGTGAATGTTGTCTACCGATTGTTATGTGAAGTGAGACACTCGATTCTGGGAAGATGGACTTTATTATTGTTATCAGTCAATCCCATATGTCAAGTGTTAGTTGTGACCTCTTTGTGGTGGCAGATGTATGCTTTGAGGGGGAAGGAAGAGCTATGCTTTTTCTTCACGCTTATCAGGTGCGTCTGCTTTTGCTGCTTTCCTTACTCCTCTGGCTCAATCCCAGGGAATGTTATAAGAGCAAGGAGCCCTCTGATCTATGTCTGTGAGCTCTCAAGTTCTGGTGGCATATGGGGTTCCTCCTGCAGTTGCCCCAACCCTTTAGAGGTTGGAGGCTCTTCTCCATTTGCCTACCACTGAGGATGAGAGTAACCTAAGGAGGTTTTGGTCCCCTTAAGTCTTTCAAGTACAGTAGGCCGATCATTGTTTCCGATGGTGTCTGCAGTGATTTCCCTCCTTCGGGCAGGGAAGACAGTTTCTCCGGTGGCAGGGGTTACCTGTGCATCCCCTTCACCAAGTCACCCATCCCCCCCTTTCCCTTGTGCTTCACTTCTACTTCTGCTTGGGGGTTCTCTGGCTTCGCTCCCCTGTAAATGTGACTATCCCTCCATGAGACATTATTCCCCAGTGTTGTGGTCCCTGTCGGAGCAACCCCTGTGGTTTCTTCCCATGGGGAAGAGTTGTCTGGGTCTCTCAGACTCCGACTACTGTGCTTTTAGTGCTTGAGGGGAGGGTTGGAAACATGCACATTCTTCTTCCTTGTCATCATCTTTGGTTTCCGACTAACTTCTTGGATGGAGAAGTAGAGAAAGTCTTGGTAGCTGTAGGAAAGGCTCCTTATTGACACTTCAATTCCCAAGGGCCAATGCAGAGGTCGAGGGCCACGACCTCCATCATCTGCCTTATTAGAGCCAGGCTTGGGTCCCTTGCTACCAGAATGGTTCTACGGCTCTGTTTTTTTAGGCCCACAGGGCCGATGTACATGGTCTGGGTTGTGATCTTTGGTCGCAGCTTCAATCCTCGGTCCCACTGTGACTGTCCTTAGGTTCTGGACTGCCTCTATAGCCACTGATGCTACAGCTCCGTTTTTCCGGCACTGATCCCACCCAGTGTCGCACCTTACTACCCTCTTCTTCCCATTGTTCCTCTCCCCTTTTCTCTTTTGCTAAGAGTACGCACCCATTCTTCCAATGTCGCCAAGAGCCCTTGCCTTGCAGGCATAGGTAAGAGGGAGTTTTGAGTGGATCCGCGAATGAATCTCATAGGGTGACTACTTTGTGCTTTCGGTGAATCTGAAAGATCCATACTTTTATTATCTATGCATTAGATCATTATTAGTGCTTCCCTTCTATAACAGTTTCATATGCTATTTTCATGTCTCTGGGCTTCAATCTGGGTACTGCTCCTCAGGAGTTTGTTCAGATGATATTCTGGGTAGTAATTTTCGGACCCTTTTATGGAATACAGTACGTTCAAATGTGGATGTATTCCTCAAGTTGGCGATCCTATTCTTCATATGTCAGTAGTGACATGATTAAGGTTAACTTTCCGCTTTCGTCATGAAATTGCTATTGTGATAATTGAGGCAAAGTTTAATTTCTTACCCAAGCTGAGGTTAAAACACTTGGCGATGCTGGTAACAGTTATATTTGATTACACAAAATAATCTTGGCTGCTGTTCTGCACTTGAGAAGCTTGTACGGTACCTCAAAAGCAAGTCTGCACGAGATCTCTTCAGGTACTTTTTGAAGAATCTGCTTTGTCACCAAGGATTGCCTTCCCTCATGCTGATGGGAATAGGACACTTTGGTAGATCTTACCTCTTTGCTAAAGAGGAACCCTTGAATGAGAGTCTCACTACTTTGCGTCTTGACGTGCAATGGTACGCGGATGTGTCATGTGGTACCCCACACCTTAACAACAGGATTGTCATATTTGTGGTCAGATGAAGCATCGACTGATGTCCTGGAAATAGCAGTCGTTGTAGTGCTACAAGCCTTCCAATAACATTAAGGAGACGTCCAGTTAGTTGCTGACACACCACCACCTTATGTGTAGCTCTACAAGCTGAGAAAGCAAATGCATTTCAGGACATTACATGCCAGGGAGTTGTCAGTTGGGAACATTCCTGGCAAGGAGAATGGGCTGGCAGAATCAATTTAGTTGCCAATGGTCATAGTGGTCCCTACATCCAGATGTAGCAGATAGGCTTCTGGTTGTAGGGCTCTACGGAAATCGACACTGGTTCACCTTACGGCTAGATAATAAGTGCCCTAGGTTTCCCCCCCTCCTTATCAACCCCATGATCTGTATCAAAGTTGCCTTCCAACTTCCATGGGACAACTTGGATGGTTACACCCAGTCTCCATTCAATCCTGTTCCTTTTGCTAATCTGTTGTGGGGTATTAGACCAGTACACGCAGGTTCGAGTGGCTCCCAGATGGTCTCGTGGGAATAGTTTCCTGCTCTGCTTTGTCGAGATCCCAAAGAACTCTTGGCCCTCAAGTTGGATCATTTCTACACCAGATCGCAGAGTTTCGGTTCTTCCTGGCTGCGAGAAGCTCCTCTCTGTTGCATAAGTCAAGGCTACCCTCAGACTTCAGCTTGGTACTTCTGATGGTAGGGGATAGAACTCTCCTCAGTCTTGCTGTTTTTAATACCTTGTCCGAGCCTTTTTAGAGAAGACCTCAGTCAAGATTCTGACTCGTAACTGTCTTTGTTGCCTTATAATCCGTGAAAATCCCCAGGGAATGTTATAGGAGCCCTCTGATATACGTCTGTTGAGCTCACAAGTTCTGGTGGCATATGCGGTTCCTCCTGCAATCGCCCCAACCCTTTAGAGGTTGGAGGCTCTTCTCCATTTGCCTACCATTGAGGATGAGTGTAACCAAGGGAGGTTTTGGTCCCCTTAAGTCTTAAAGGTGTTTCCTTCCCTCGGGCAGGGAGGACAGTTTCTCCAGTGGAGGGGGTTACCTGTGCATCTCCTTGACCCAGTTATCCACCCCCCCTCCCTTACCCCTTGTGCTTCATCTCGACTTCTGCTTGGGGGTTCTCTGGCTTCGCTCCCCTGTAAATGTGACTATCCCTCCACAAGATATTATTCCCCAGTGTTGTGGTCCCTGTTGGAGAAACCCCTGTGGTTTCTTCTTTAGGTGAGGAGTCATCGTGGGGTTCTCTGACTTAAACTCCTGTGCTTTTAGTGCCTTATGGAGGGTGGGAACTATGCACGTTCTTCCTCGTCGTCCTCTTTGGTTTCTGACTTAACTTCTTAGATGAACAAGTAGAGAAAGTCTTGGTAGCTGTATGAAGGGCTTCTTATTGACACTTCAGTTCCCAAGGGCTAATGCAAAGGTCGGGGGTCACGACTTCCATCTGCACCATTAGAGCCAGGCTTGGGTCCCTTGCTACCAGAATGTTGCTATGGCTCCGTTTTTTTAGGCCCACAGGGCTGATGTATGTGGCCTGGGTTGTGATCTTTGGTCGCAGCTTCGATCCTCGGTCCCACTGTGACTGTCCTTAGGTTCTGGACTGCCTCTATAGCCACTGATGCTACAGCTCCGTTTTTCCGGCACCGACCCCACCCAGTGTCGCTGCTTACTACCCTCTTCTTCCCATTGTTCCCGTCCCCTTTTCTCTTTTGCCAAGAGTACACACATCCATTCTTCCAAGAGCCCTTGCCTTGCAGGCATAGCTAAGAGGAAGTTTTGAGTGGATCCGCGAATGAATCTCATAGGGTGACGACTTTGTGCTTTCGGTGAATCTGAAAGATCCATACTTTTATTATCTATGCATTAGATCATTATTAGTGCTTCCCTTCTATAACAGTTTCATATGCTATTTTTGTGTCTCTGGGCTTCAATCTGGGTAGTAATTTACGGACCCTTTTATGGAATACAGTACGTTCAAATGTGGATGTATTCCTCAAGTTGGCGATCCTATTCTTCATATGTCAGTAGTGACATGATTAAGGTTAACTTTCCGCTTTCGTCATGAAATTGCTATTGTGATAATTGAGGCAAAGTTTAATTTCTTACCCAAGCTGAGGTTAAAACACTTGGCGATGCTGGTAACAGTTATATTTGATTACACAAAATAATCTTGGCTGCTGTTCTGCACTTGAGAAGCTTGTACGGTACCTCAAAAGCAAGTCTGCACGAGATCTCTTCAGGTACTTTTTGAAGAATCTGCTTTGTCACCAAGGATTGCCTTCCCTCATGCTGATGGGAATAGGACACTTTGGTAGATCTTACCTCTTTGCTAAAGAGGAACCCTTGAATGAGAGTCTCACTACTTTGCGTCTTGACGTGCAATGGTACGCGGATGTGTCATGTGGTACCCCACACCTTAACAACAGGGTTGTCATATTTGTGGTCAGATGAAGCAACTACTTTGAAGTCCTGGAATTAGCAGCCGTTGTAGTGCTACAAGCCTTCCAATAACGTTAAGGAGACATCCAGTTAGTTGCTGACACATCACCACCATATGTGTAGCTCTAAAAGCTGAGAAAGCAAATGCATTTCAGGACATTACATGCCAGGGAGTTGTCAGTTAGTAACATTAGTGGCAAGGAGAATGGGCTGGCAGAATCAATTTAGTTGCCAATGGTCATAGTGGTCCCTACATCCAGATGTATCAGATAGGCTTCTGGTTGGTGGGCTCTACGGAAATCGACACTGGTTCACCTTACGGCTAGATAATAAGTGCCTCAGGTTTCCCCTCCTCCTTATCCAACCCTATGATTGTGTCAAAGTTGCCTTCCAACATCCATGGGATCACTTGGATGGTTACACGCAGTCTCCATTCAATCCTGTTCCTTTTGCTAATCTGTTGTGGGGTATTGGACCAGTACACATAGATTTGAGTGGCTCCCAGATGGTCTCGTGGGAATAGTTTCCTGCTCTGCTTTGTCGAGATCCCAAACGAACTCTCATGGCCTTCACTCCCAGGGAAGTGGGGCATTTTCTATGATGGATATCACAAAAGATTCTTCTCCAGTTGGATCATTTCTTCACCAGATTGCAGTTTCGGTTCTTCCTGGCTGGGAGAAGCTCCTCTCGGTTGCATAAGTCAAGGCTACCCTCAGACTTGAGCTTGGTATTTCTGATGGTAGGGGATAGAACTCTCCTCAGTCTTGCTGTTTTTTAATACCTTGTCCGAGCCTTTTTAGAGAAGACCTCAGTCAGGATTCTGACTCGAAACTCTTTGTTGCCTTATATTCGGTGAAAAGGTTAGGAGAGTGACTGGATATCTCTGCCTTAGTCTCCTATTCTAAGAGGTGTAGGAATTCCTTAGTCTAGTACCAAAACACACGGAAAAATTCTTTCACTGATGGGACATAATTCCAGGTTTGAGTCCTCTATCCCATCTCCTTGTAGAGCTGGAAGTGGTACGGAGAGAAGAGGCTTTTTAGGGTTTTGCAGTGGTGTCTGAAGAAGCCTGGTGTCTGTTACTTCTCTAGCACGGGCAGAATAGAGAAAGGTGTCTCGAATACTATCTCTTTCAGACTTGAGTCTATTATTAAAGCATATACTAAACCTAGACTGCTGAGAGATTCTAGGTAGGACTGGAACTCTCAAGGTTATGAGTTTAGCCCCAACCATAGCTTCTAGGAATTTCGCTGGGTAATCAGGGATAGGGTGTGTATGCGGTAGACTATGTTCACGGTCTTAAATCTGCAAGAGTATTCGCAAGCCTCTTGATGCATTCATTTGGTCTTGTGGTGGCTGCTCAATTAGTGGTGTAACTAGCCCAGTTCCCTTTGACAGTAAGCATCTTGTCTGTAGTAACTTCTCCATTCTTTTTGCTCCTATCTTAAGGTCAGTGTGTTTCTTTCTAGATCTGACTTTTTTAGATTGTGAAGAACTTCTATCCTCCCTAGATGAGGCTGAGGATTGTGGAATATATACTAACTTAAGTCTTCACATGCCTTTTAAGTACTTTGTATTTTTCCTAGCTATACAAACCGGTCATATAGATTATACTTCCCTCAGCAACCACACCTCTTGGTTAGGTTAGGTTTTAATTTTTCTTGACATGGTTCTCATGACACCAATAACCTTGGTTGCTTTCCTGGTTTTTCCTCGAGTTCTTGCGCATTTCAAAGAAGTTTTGGAAAATAATTGGCCTGCGTTATGTCCTCTGCATTACATTTGATAAGCAAGTAATGTTCTTTATTGTAACCATTTGGACCTGCTTTGCATTTTTCAATGCAATTTCTTTTAATTTTTCTTGACATGGTTCTTATCAACAGCCAGATAAATTCTACTGGTTGATGAATTGGTCACTCATTCAAAATGATGGAATTCTTTGTTAAATATCTTTTAAGGTATGGTTATATCCGTACCTTGGTTTTATTTTTCTGCACATTGCTGCTGCTTTACTATGTTCCCAAGGCCTGTAGGAAACTGCTTCGCCGAGTACTGCTAATAATGGTTGCTTTTTCTAATTCTGAAGAAGTTTATCAAAGGTTCCTGGAATTGGTAGCCTTTTGCTACTGTTGTTCGGTTTTCAACTCCTGGACCTTTATTCTCTAGTCTAATTGTACTTTTTTCCCACCTTTCTTACAGCTGGGCTTCCAATCTTTGCTGTAGTGCAACTGCACTGTTTTCACTACCTAATAGCTGGGTTTCTAACCTCCAGATGTGTGGTTCAACTGTGCATATTGCTACTGTACTTGAAGCTAGGGTTCCAATCTGGACCTTCGGCTTTCTAGTGCACTTTTTGCCACCTTTCTTACAGCTGGGCTTCCAATCTTTGCTATAGTGCAACTGCACTGTTTTCACTACGTTCCAGCTGGTTTTCCAACCTCCTGATCTGTGGTTCATCTGTGCATATTGCTACTGTACTTAAAGCTAGGGTTCCAATCTAGACCTTCGGCTTTCTAGTGCACTTTTTGCCATCTTTCTAACTATAGGTTTTCCAACCTGTGGACCTTTGCTCTATTGCTCTTTTTACCACCTTTCTTCCAGCATGGTTTTTAACCACTGGAATTGCAACAGTCAATTTATACCCCATAATTTTAACTGTACTAAATTTCCTACCAAAGGAACACCGTTGGAAGAGACTTATGTTGTGATAAATCTCTCCCTACACCCTAGCCAGGTTTTGTATCACCCGTGACTTTCTCCTTATGTTTTATTGCTGATAGCTTTAATGCTTTAGCCTCAGTGACTGACTGACCAGATATAATCTTATGTACTTTCAGCCATTGTGTGTAAAGTAGAAAATATTACAGCACTAAAGTCCATTTTCAATTTGAGACTGCCAGTTGAAAGGTATGAATTAATGAAGATCAAAAATGAAAAACTAATATAAATTGATCTTTGATTAAAGGTACTACCTTTAGTGCAAGCTGCTTGTTACTAAAAAGAGTATAAAGAACAGTTCAAACTAACTTTGCTTGGTATAGTGTAGGCAATATTGAACAAGCTAGCTTTGCAACGAACATCTTGCACTAAAGGCATTTTTCAAGGGAGAGGCTTAAATGTATACTGAACATGTAAAATAATAAAGTAAAATGTTTAAGAGGATACAATAAAAATCAAAGAAATAAACATGGTAATTTAATTAACATCTCAAATACCTTACATAAGTTAAAATGCCTATAAGCACCTCTTGGGTTGCACAGGACAGGGAGTGCAGTGTGGCCACCCACCTGGAGAGGAAAAGGGAAAGAAGAGGATGAGTTGATGGAGAGGTATGGGATCCCAGACACTTCTTTTTCATAACCCCCCTTCTCTCTCCCTCCCTCCCTACCCCCTTTTCTTATTGACTTGTGTGTATGATTCTTTCCCTCAGTGTCTCTCCTCTCTCTCACTCTTTCTCTCACCCAGGTCTGTGATCCAACCAGTTTTATCCAGACATTCAATTCTGTAAACTTTGGTCTGGAATACATCATTTAATATTGCCATGTTAGGTGGTAGAATTGGCTTGCTGGAATATGATGTTTTAGAGTGACCCTTAAATAGTTCAAGTCAGTAAGTTTCAAGTGTTCATCTAAAAGGGCTTAGTCATGTTCCTCATAAAAAAATGAGTGAAATAAGTTATGCATTCAAGAATCATAAACTTTCTCAGAGTGAGGTTACTTTGATCCTATTATTTTTGGAACAGAAGTTTTCTAATGAATAAATACCAGGATTTAACCTGTGATATTATTTCTGTAGATTATTCAAATGCAAATCTAGAAATGGTGGTAACAGAAAACACAAGTACATGATTTGATGTATATTTACATGAGAAAATAACAGACTTTACATGGATAAGGAAATATTTCAAATCCTTCATGTTTCCCAAAGCAACAGGAAAGCACTGTCTCCATAACTTAGCAAGATTGTTTTTTTTTTTTTTATTATAAAAAGAGAAAATGAAAACCCAACCAAGGCCCACCCCAGGTCCCACCTAGTAACAAATGATTAAAGCAGTTTTCATTCTTTAAATAAAGGTGTTACTAGGTCCTTGAATGTTTTCATTTTCTCTTTTTTTTCTTTTTTTTAGCAATTTATTTTCATACACAGATTCACATAGCATAATTATAAACTGCTTATTTTACTGCTTACATTCTAACCTTCAATATCACTGGTTGAACAATCTTTTATGAAACTTGAACAAAACTTTAAATTACATTTTAAAACTTTATTCTAAATTTGCTGCTTGTCTTAAAATAATAAACTCAAACAAAACTTTAAATTACATTTTAAAAATTTATTTTAAATTTGCTACTTTGTCTCAAAATTTCTTTGGTTGCTAAAAAGGTAACATTATATTCAGAAGAGATGAAATACAAAATTTTTTATCTAAAATATCATCCTCGGTCAAATGCAAGTAAAAGTCGCTTCAATAAAATGGTATCAAAAGACCTTAAAGCATTTCTCGCATTAGCAGTAATTGCGGAAATATTTCTATCCAAATTCCATTAAAAATTGCCCGAAATCCGTAAACACCAAAATGTACAGACAGAGACACAGAACATTTCATGGGTCACACGCATCCATCTCTTGAGCCATGAGAATTTTCCAAAGAGAACCATAGCCAATATTTGACCGAATCCTATGCGAACCTCTTACACTCGACTTGTAACAAATCCTGAATAGAAGAACCATGGTATCGCCAAGTGCTTATCAGAGCTATGTGAGGAAAACATCATCAGCTGAATACAGTATGAAACACTTGTGTAGGCTTGCCATTATTAATCGGCATTTCAACTCCCTTTCAGTTTTTTAAATATGGAATGCTGATGCCCAGGGTATATGAGTCACCTCTGTTCAACAAATAACCAAATGACGTTTCAGAACCAACTTAAGAAACACTTCCAAGTATTATGAAGTAAATGAAATCATGACAAATCAATTAAATTGGTTTTGCTTCAGCATGTATATACAATAACTTTGTAACTTTATCTATGTTACAAGGAAGAAAAATTAAGTACAGCACTGCCAGATACAAGAAAGCTCAGTAATTACATAAGGGTCCAGACACCTACTGTAACTTCTCAAATGTTTGATCACAAAATTGAAGATCTGCTTCCAATAATTCACTACATAAGTAGTTTCATTGGAAAGTACCAAACTGTATATTAATGCCCTTCAGTTACAATCTATATTTCATGGTAGTTAAGTCCAAAATAAAGAAGTGAACTATACAAAAAAACCTGACTACGAAACATGGTCATCGAGTTACCAAAATCCAGAAAATGCCGATACAAGAATATCTATTAAAAGTAAAGAATCACTTCTTGCATATGTTCTGCAAAGAAAGGGCTATTCATCAAACCTGTCCAAGATATGAACTTGCTGTTAGATTAGATATAATCTTTACATTATTACATTGAAGGAAAGTTGATGAAATCACATGCAAGAGAGTACAATATCCTACATTGAAAAATTTATTCAGCATCTCAATGCAATAAAATCTGAAACTGTATCATAAAGAAAAGAGAACCCAGCTGGAATAAAGGTAGCAAAAACATACTGCATATATGCAGTGTAACATGTAAAAGATGCCATCCTCCAAAATAAGTTAATGTAAGTCATCGTGAACATAGATCAGATCTTTAGGGAAATTCCCAAACCAAGGAAAGAATTCTTTAACTGCGAAAGCAATCATGAGATAGATTGGCACACGCTTAGTTCAAAGAATTATGCAACATTTCCCACATCTAAAACCTATAGGAGTACTACGTAAGAAAAGATAATGATGATATGACAACCTTAGAGGATTTTTTTTAAGTACATAAGGCATAACGTGGAGCAACCTCATCTTGGAAATCAAAACTCAGAAGCTTTTAAGAGAAACCTTAGAAGACTTGAGAAGCCAGTATAAGAAACTGTAAAAGCAAGGTAACGAGTAGTCTATGTACTTGAGTACCAAGAATACTTAAAATTTCATTTCCAAAAATTATTTTAGATTCTGCATATATGAAATACCAATGAGGTTTTATGAGTCAATCCCACAAGGATACGAGGCTAAGGATGCAGGAGGACAATACCTGTACTAGGAAATCAAGAAATGCTACTTTTCCAGTGCTGTAGTTCCCTCCTAATAGATTAGGAAGATGCAATAAGAGGAAATACAAAGAGAAGCAATTCCCTACTTAAACACCACTGCAAATTAAAAACCTTCACATTGCCAACAGTAAACCAAACTACGAAAAAGACCCAACCTCTCATCACTATACCTGGCAAATGTGGTGTACATGGATAAATACTACAAACGGAAAAATTGATTCTATAAACTCAAGTTACCTTAAAGCTTGAAATGACCTTCAACTTTCCACTAATAGGACTCCACCAACGTAAAAGAATAAAAGTCCTGTCTATCGGCTTCTCTCTATGCACTTTTATAATCAAACAGTTCAACTAAGGAGCATTTGGGATCCTTAATGTTGCAGATGCAAAGCAAAGAATCAAATGACCATAAAAAAAAATTTCTACAGGATGTGTATCACTTCATCAATACTGGAGATTTGAGTACAGAACTATGACAGATGTCAACCAACAATATCTGGTTTCTCATTACCACTATCAATGTAGTTTTATTTATGGAATGAAAATAGAGGCTAATTCATTAGATTAACTTTGATATAAAAATATCTACAAATACATTTCTACCTTCAATATTTCCTTTCCAAGTATCCGTGTGTATGACCAATTCAAAATGGGAAACCAGACTCAAAACTTATTTCCAAAGAAACAAGGAAAAAAATGAATATGACAGACTTATTGTCAGAAATTCATCAAAAAAGGCTATCTGCCATTAGAATTATTTAAGAAAAGTAACAAGAGAAGCAATTCCTTCACAGAACACTGAAACAAACAGCATTCAAAGATAATGCCCTCAATAATACAATTAAAACGGGATTTCGTTTCCTTTTGCTCTTTCTACACCTGGCTATCTGATAACCAGACTTTTCTTGCTACAATTTTCATCTCTCAATAAAGATCCTCCGATGCCTTAGATGACCGCGGAGGTAGCAGCAGTAGGGGATTCAGCGTTATGAAGCTTCATCTGTGGTGGATAACGGGGTAGGGTGGGTGAGTCCCTTGTTAGGCTGGGAGGAACGTAGAGTAGAGGTCCCCTTTTTTGTTTTTGTTTCATTTGTTGATGTCGGCTACCCCCCAAAATTGGGGGAAGTGCCTTGGTATATGTATGTAATAAAGAACAAATGATCCACTAGTCAAAAGAAAGTAGGAAGCTGTCTTGGTAGTCAGGTGGTAAAACTACTAAAACATTATTTAATCAGAAAACCTTTTTAAACAGCTTCAATTAAACAACAGAAGGCAGAGGATCCCCACCAACCTTCAGAATAAAATAGTCAATAAATAAGACTTGAAAGACTGATTCCATTTCAAATTAGTATCAATGGAGGCAGAAAACCACCACTGATATACTATTCATGCAGTTTTAACCTTCCTTTAAAGAATGAACATGACATTGGTTTATACTTGCAGCCATCCTGATTGGAAATGGCAATTAAAGTCACCATGGACATAGATGAGAAGTTCTTTAGGGAAATTCCCAAAGAGAAAAGATCTCTTTAACCAAGAAAGCTCTTGTGAGACTGATAGGCACAAGTCTAGTTCAAAGAACTATATAACATTTCCTAAACCCAAAACCTAAAACTTATAGACTTAATATGAAAGAGAAAAATATGATGGTATGACAAATCTAGAGGATTTATTTGAGTACATAAGCCATAGGTGAAGCACCCTCATCTCAAAAATTAATGCTTAAAAGCTTTAAAGACTTTCAAAAATAATTGGCATAGATAATGGGTATTCCACGACCTTGAGTACCGTACCAAGTAGTAAGGTCACGGGTAGACCATGAACTTGAGTACTGTACCAAGCATGGCGTACCAAGCAGTAAGGTCACGGGTAGACCATGAACTTGAGCACTGTA
Organism: Palaemon carinicauda; assembly: GCF_036898095.1. Classification (NCBI taxonomy): domain Eukaryota; kingdom Metazoa; phylum Arthropoda; class Malacostraca; order Decapoda; family Palaemonidae; genus Palaemon; species Palaemon carinicauda. The sequence continues at coordinate 48,702 of NW_027171903.1, forward strand.
CCAAGCATGGCGTACCAAGCAGTAAGGTCACGGGTAGACCATGAACTTGAGCACTGTACCAAGCATGGCGTACCAAGCAGTAAGGTCACGGGTAGACCATGAACTTGAGCACTGTACCAAGCATGGCGTACCAAGCAGTAAGGTCACGGGTAGACCATGAACTTGAGCACTGTACCAAGCATGGCGTACCAAGCAGTAAGGTCACGGGTAGACCATGAACTTGAGCACTGTACCAAGCATGGCGTACCAAGCAGTAAGGTCACGGGTAGACCATGAACTTGAGCACTGTACCAAGCATGGCGTACCAAGCAGTAAGGTCACGGGTAGACCATGAACTTGAGCACTGTACCAAGCATGGAGTACCAAGCAGTAAGGTCACGGGTAGACCATGAACTTGAGCACTATACCAAGCATGGCGTACCAAGCAGTAAGGTCACGGGTAGACCATGAACTTGAGCACTAGTACTGTACCAAGCATGGAATACCAAGCAGTAAGGTCACGGGTAGACCATGAACTTGAGCACTATACCAAGCATGGAGTACCAAGCAGTAAGGTCACGGGTAGACCATGAACTTGAGTACTGTACCAAGCATGGAGTACCAAGCAGTAAGGTCACGGGTAGACCATGAACTTGAGCACTATACCAAGCATGGCGTACCAAGCAGTAAGGTCACGGGTAGACCATGAACTTGAGTACTGTACCAAGCATGGAGTACCAAGCAGTAAGGTCACGGGTAGACCATGAACTTGAGCACTATACCAAGCATGGAGTACCAAGCAGTAAGGTCACGGGTAGACCATGAACTTGAGTACTGTACCAAGCATGGAGTACCAAGCAGTAAGGTCACGGGTAGACCATGAACTTGAGTACTGTACCAAGCATGCTTGAAATTCCATCTTAAAAAAATGAATTTGTAATAGACTCCATATATGTAGTGTAACATGAAAAGGTGCCATCATAAACAATATAAATAAATCATGTATGGACTTTTTTCCTTCCTGTTTACTGTATAGCCAACAGTAGATTGCACACAAAAAATTGGCTTCTTGAGAATATCTTTTATGATTTCCAGTGATTAGTCTATCGACAGGGAATGTTTTAATTCTTTCTTTCTACCATGATACAGTACTGTTGTCCTGTCTGGTCTTAAGGTGCTGACTTTCATATCAATTTGTTGGACAATAACTTGGTATATTAAATTAATTATTCATGATCTGGACATTCCCTGGGAACTTTATTGAATTACACTTTATGCATATTATATGAGATTCTTTTTTATTCAGATCTTCCCAGTCTGTACCATCTTGTATGTAGAACTAGGTGATAAATTTTGCACATTTAGACATGTTTTTAATATTCAAATAAGCCATATATTATCCTCCTCCTAATATCTGGATTCTCTCTAAACCTCAGGATCAGAGACCCAAGGGGGAATCGACTCAAAGATCATAGCTTCTGGTTGGCCAGGGAATCGAACCCGGGTTCGAGAAACTGAGGTGACAGTGACATACCATCTAGCCGTTAATTCTAACAGTTTTGTCTTCGCCATCAAAAAGGCTCAACACTACACAGTATTCTAGAAATTTTATTCCACCTGTGACCAGATTGTAGAATGACCTTCCCAATCGAGCAGTTGAATCAGTGGAACTTCTGAAGTTTGAACTTTTTACAAAAGGTTTTCTGTTGGACTCTGTTGGACAGATTGACTTAAGTCTTAACATTATTACTGATCCATGCTGAAGCATTTAGGCTTGTAGCATCCTGCTTTTCCAAAGATTGTAGCTTGGTAGTAATAACAAAATGTCAGGAAAAACAATGAAAAGAATTCCACATCGTGTATCTGGGTCTTGAAATAATAAGTCACAGGAACATGAGAAAGATTATCCAGGAAGATTTCAAAGAGTCTATTGGCACCCTGAACAAAAAAGTTAAGGATATTGTCCCTTAACTAGTTGTGACAATTTCAAAAATTGAACCCTCCTAAGAATCAGAGAAGCAGTAATGTTATACTGTACTTTAAAGTGAAGTACCATATAGCTTTTGAAGTTTTACCCGTTTTCATCAACTGGGTATGAGAATATTCCTTTCTTTTTTCAAAATTAGGACATTCTACTCTGAAGAGGACTATCCGTCCATATGGAGAATGAGACAATTATCTTCTTTGGTGCAAAATTAACTACTTTGTATGCATATAAAAAAAGCACACTACTAGAGAGCATATTTCTTGAAAAGACAGACTGGACGTGAACTGTAAAAGAAGAAAGCTCCAAGTCTATGTGAGAAGAAACAAACACATGCTCATCTTTGGTTCAAAATGAACTGCTTCGTAAGCATATAAAAAAAGCATGCTAACCACCGAACATATTCTTTGAGACAACAGTCTGAACATGAAACGGTACAAAAAGGGGATTTTGACGAAGGAAAAATCTATTTCTGGGCGAGGGATCTGTGTCGCTCCGTGAAATGCTCCTTAAAGCGCCATTTCAAAGGTATAAATACTGTTAAATATACCAGAGAAAAAAGTTGCATGGAATGCCAGGAATATATCCAGCTCGTTCACCCCTAAAAGGGTGTCGGAATTAAAACTGGGGCGAGTGATACCACTACCAGAGGTCCCTTTCCAATTAGACTTCTCCCTCCTCAAAATCCCCCGTTACTACGAGGTGTCGTTCAAAAGCTTTAATGCACAGTATATGTGAGCTTATGGAAGGTGGATGGTAAAACTAGAGATCTTCCCTTATTTTCTCTAATTCTGCTTTCTGTCCTGAACCATCAAATTTTCAAGATTCAATTTAATAACGACTTTAAGAAGTCTCTGTTATAAATATTGCAGTTGTCATCTTCATCAACTTTTGTTTATCCCTTTCTTAGAAGATTTTAAAAACAATGTTTTTTCAAGTCCATTAGATCATGACTTGAATGATAAGCAGATGACAAATTGAAACCAGTCATAATTTGACCTTCCAGAAAGGAGAGATGACCCTTGAATGGGTAGCACATAATGTTTGCACTTTCTTTTCCCACAGCCCTGGGTACATTAGGCTCTTTGAAGCGTCAATTTGAACCCTCGGTTTTGAACGGTCGTCTGCTCTCTTAATTCTATCTGGTTGCATTTGTGTAACTTCAACTCTGCGTTGTTCCAGCACTCACTTATTTCAAATGACCAAGCCTATAGAATCCTATGAACCAACTAAGTGTTCTGTTCTACTACAATGGAACACTGTAATAACAGTCTCACATCGATAAAAACAATGGAAGAATGGGGGGAGACCTTAATAAAAGTTATAGACATTCCCATGTAATGAAATGGATTGTACTGGTATGATAAAATTTAGGCAACAGGCCAGGAACTTTTTACTCTGTCCATTATCTCTCTCCACATTTGTTTAAAACATCGGAAAAGTAAAGGAACTTTCCCAATACACTAAATTTGTCTCAAAACTTGAGACAAATGTGTTCTGCATACAAGATATGTATGTTCATTTATCATTTCCATCAGTAGTTTAACTATAATCTTTTGTCTTTCTTTGTCTCAAGACATAAGGGGTGTAAAGATACAGGACTTTGAGCCAGTTTCTTTGAGAATAATAACAACTATCTCACAAAAACATGGTAACAGTTCTTCAAATACAACAAATAAACCGGGAATAAGAATGCATAAAAAGTTGTCAGCACAGCGACTAGATGAGACTGAAGGCCAAACATCCAGAGCTTTGAATGTTCCTGGAACAAAAACAGGAAACAAAGGACACAAGCCTTTTCTGGGATACATAGAACAAATACAATGATCCCTATGATTCCTCCAAAGGTCCATAATATTCAACCAACAATGTTTCCTAGATTCCCAGACATCTGAAAACCCACCAGTTCAGCGACATAGCTAAGACAAGAACGAGACGACAACATGACACCCCTATTCAGAATTTCCTACAGGGCCGCTAAAGGTCTAAACGGCAATACTAACTATGGCCCGCAGTGTCCGACACCCTGTGGACCAAGAGATCTCAACGCACCCACAATATCGGCGAGTCTGTCTGTACAATTGGTGAAAACAGTTGACGAGTATTCCTAATGACAATTTAACAGAAATTCAATTCAATTAATGCAGCTAAAGAATACTATACAGTCTTTTAAAATCATTATACATAAGTGGGTTTTACATTTCATGTGACTCGTTTAAATGATTATTTACAATTCATTTTACATCTCAGTTCAACTGAAAATAAGCGACATTTATATCAACCAAAGAAATTGAAAAACTTTCAATACTATCTAATTACAAAGAAATGCCATTATCCTTTCTTACTTTAACCACTAAGACTTAAAAATATTGCCAACCAGATTACATTGGTTAGATTGTAAGTAGTAATTATAATCTTGCTACCCATTTATATGAGACAGTACATTCCTTAATGAGAACAAGAAGTATTTAAGCATTACATGTAAAGTCATATTTTCTCTTGCAATACACATCAAATCATGTACATAATCATTTCTAAATTTGCTTAAAGAACAGAAATAGCACACAGGATAAAAATTACATATACATTCACTAGAAAAATTTCAGTACTAAAATAATTGGATCAAAATAGCTGCACACAATGAAAGTAATAAGCAAATGATTTTGACAAATGCAATACTAATTTCAGTAAACAAATTTTTATAAAGAACATTATAGGTCCTTTTACTAAAGAACAAACTTACTGGCAACACCATTTAAGAATCACTCTTACATATTCCATCAAGTCAATTTAACTAACAAGGCAATTAAAAGACGTATTTCAGACCAAAATGAAAGAACTGAACATCTGGAGAAAACAGGTTGGAAAGAGACCTGGGTGAGAGACAGAGTGAGAGAGAGGAGAGACACTGAGGGAAAGAATCATACATATAAGTCAATAAGAAAAGGGGGTAGGGAGGGAGGGAGAGAGAAGGGGGTTATGAAAAAGAAGTGTCTGGGATCCCATTCCTCTCCATCAACTCTTCCTCTTCTTTCCCTTTCCCTCCTCTTCAGGTGGGTGGCCACACTGCACTCCCTGCCCCATGCAACCCAAGAGGTGCCAGAAGGCAAATTGTTTTTTTTTTGTATATCTTTCGGAAAGCTGTTGGGAAAAAATGGTCACAGTTAAGATTATGTACTTCAGCTATCACAACATAACTAAAATCCTAAATTTCTAAAAGTAATTTGTATTTTTCCTAGCTATACAAACCTGAGTCCTTTGGGTAGGGAGTGTGTTTTTAGCTCAAAGCTGGACGGCCGCTGAATCGCTGAACAAGCGGTTAAGCAAAAGATGGGAGCGAAGGCGAGAGCCCACCCCCTTACCTGTCATAGTCTCTTCAATTATAACCTTTTGGCTCAAAACTGAGAGGAGTGGTTGACGGGATAAGTATAATCTAAAGAACGCATGTTCGTATTGCTAGGAAAAATACAAATTACTTTAAAAATTTGTGATTTGTTCTTACTCAAATACTAAACATCATCTTTTAGGTAGGGAGACTCACTGCTTGGAGTGTCGGAAGTGGTACGTAAGTGGTACGTTCTTTTTCTTCCCTGGAGATGTTCAAGAACATTAGTACTTGGTCAAAGGAGGGATCCCTTTCCCGCCAAAGGGGTTTGCAGTCAGGAATAATATACCTGGCTTATGATGACCAAGTGCTGGTATATATTCTACCATCCTCATCCTTGTCTATGGAGGATGGATGAGAACTTCCATAGGGTTTAAAGATGGAGCTCAGAAGTGTAGTTCACATCATCAAGCCAGATCAAGTGAGTAATACTTTGACCACTTTGTCCCTAAGATAGAGGCAGAAAGAATGGAGGAGGGGTCAGTCATTCTTCCTTCTTTACAGAGTTAAATTCATAAGTTACCAGAGAGGATATGCTTACTGTCTCGTAAGGGATCTGGGCTAGCAACCATCACAAGACCAAGCGCAAATGTGTCAAAAGCTTGAGTACTCCTCTGGAATAAAGGCCATGAAAATGCTCTGGTACATAAACTGCCCCCTTTCCTGCTGCTTCCTCCGGTGCCTTAGATGACCGCGAAGGTAGCAGCATTAGGGGATTCAGCATTATGAAGTTTCATCTGTCGTGGATAATGGGGGAGGGTGGGCTGTGGCACCCTAGCAGTACCAGCTGAACTCGGTCGAGTCCCTTGTCAGGCTGGGAGGAACATAGAGTAGAGGTCCCCTTTTTGTTTTGTTTCATTTGTTGATGTCGGCTACCCCCCAAAATTGGGGGAAGTGCCTTGGTATATGTACGTATGTCGTCGGCGCCCACTTGTGTCCGAGTATTGGGTTTTGTCGTTAGCCATCAGCCTCCTATCTATGGGGTGGGTGCATAACCTCCAACAACCCAACCTTCACACTAAGCTAACTACAAGACTCCTCTTGAAGACAAGGGTAGAGCCTAGTCCCGGACTTTGCAAGTTCCGGTCCTACCTGGAACCTAGACTCTCTCAGCAGTTCAAGCGTTCGCATTACGGATAGACTTCCGAAGTCCAAAAGAGATCGTGTTCTACACAGCTTTTTCTTGGTTCAGCCCGTGCCAAGGAAGAGTCGGCACAAGAGTCGCCGTCACCCAGGTTCTGAGCAGTCAGGCCTTCTTCAGACAGCACTACAGAGCCCTCAGGGTGCACCAAAGCCTCTTCTCTCCGTGCCACTCCACACTTCATACAGAGATGGCATGGAGAAGGGGTCGTATCCTGGAAGGGTCCAAGTTTGGCCATGATCCTGGCACTATTAATTTAATAGTTTGTAAATGAATAATACCAGTTTGTATGAAAATGAAATCAAGTTATACATTTTCATACTGATTCATTTTATAATTTCAACTTTCACTATAGTTTAGCAATCAGCCATCTTATCTCATGACTCCTTTCTTGTTTTTCGGGTTAGAAAAACGCCCAACTCGCAGTAGACCAGGCAAGATGTACCAAAACTACATGACCTGAAATAACCCAGATTTCATTTGTGATGAAATCTGTGAAGTAACTTGCCTGAGTTGGCAATATACCTTACGCAGAGGATACTGTATATCATTTTATTGTAATCACATAAAGCCACACTTCTCACATTGAAAACTGTGGAACAATAATTCAGTCACAGTCCAGCTCTGAGAAAGCTGCCGAGCGACATTTCTCATGTCATCAATCCGGAGCAAGACCATCCTGGTATGCTTTGCTGTGTTCAAAATTAAATTTCTTGACAGGTGATGTTGGTTGTAAAGGTTAGATGTGACATTTCAATCTGGTTTAATGGTCAGTGTGATGTCCTAAACCTTACTGAGATACTTAATTTCATGATGAGCACGTTATTATCATTAGTCATATAATGACTGCAAATTTTGTATAAACTATTTTTTGGCTCAGGCCATGTCGTGCTGATGGAAGGGTTCCTATAGGTAGCCTTCTAAGGGATATTTTCTACAGTGATACTCCCATAGAATTAAAACCAAAAGCCTCCAGGATTCCAACTCCTGGCATGAGTATCCAATAAAGGATATCGTATAATATCAGGGGATGAATTTTTAGATACGACACATGGCAATCTTCACCCCGAATAGATTTAACACTTCGATGAAAGGGAGAAGAGTGGCAAAAAGGAAGGGGTGCCGTTCTAGGTACCCAGTGGATCCCCTTCCCTACTACTACAGTGACTCCATTCCTATTCTTGTAGCCTGCTAAGAGTGTGTGTGCTCCCCCTTAGCCCGGTGTCTTTTCAAGATCTGGATTTTATTTCATCATGCAAACATCAGCATCTTCGTCATCTGGAAAGCTGAGTATTCAATCTTTCATTTGTGTAATTTTGGTCTCACTTTTCACGGTTAAATTCATTAATTTAAGTGTATTTTAGTGAGCATTGCCGATGCCGGAGGCAGCCATTTCATGACTGCTGTCGCCCCTTATATTATTGTATATTATTTAGTTAGTCTGGCGACCCTTTCCTAGCTATACGCTAATATGTTAGCTATTTGGACAATTTATATAAGAAGTGATATTGCATGCATGAATTTCAACTTTTTAAGTTATTATTTGACTTTACATTGACGTATTCGTGTCAGAGCCCCGGTGGTACTCGATCGCCTTTGCCGGGGCTCCTAACGGAGTAGTTACCTTTGCTCGTATTATGTGTTTGTAAAGTGTTTTCCCCTGTTTAGCCTCCGTCTTTATCGGTTTTTTTCGATTCTGATGAGTTTATATATTCTTTCGAATCTAGGGAGTATTCCAGATAAGTTACGATAATAGTCCTCTCTCTGAGAGAAGAGGTTAATTCCTTCCTTCCCTCCCTAAGTGGTGCCGCCGTCAGCACAAGAAGTCCTGCTTCCCAGCTCACTGTTTTGAGGAGGGCAACATGGACTGCCGCCACCTCTTTCGACAATGAGCTATAAGACCCTTGCCCCTCCCCCTCTGTCGTCTTGTCTTTCGCTGGTATTCTGACAATCACCCCAGCTAGCCGGGACGGTTGCGTTACCGGCAGGTGTTCTGCCGGTGGCAGTTAGATCCTGCTGCCTTCTCCCTGACTTTCCTTCCTTGATAGGAAGTTGATGAGAATGAGGGAGGGCTGAGACGTTCTCTGACGCATGTCAGCATGAAACCTGATATACTTTGAAAGTCCTCAGCTCTCTCTTGAGTTGCCATTTGTATTCTTTAGCCGCCAGCAGGCTAGTATGCAGTTGGGTGGGAGCCAGAATCTGCCAGATTCTTTCCCCTTCCATTGGAACTTTCACTCTAGAAGGTAGATTGTAATTGGGCATATAGTCTTCTAATACTTCCCACTATTATGTCCATTCATAATAGTGGGAAACCCTCCTTCTTTAGGTTTGCACTGTCAGGTACTAACCTACTGCCGACGGTGACTGCCGGCAGTCTGCTGAATATAATTATACAGTAGTATATATGTTTTCCAACATATCCTGTGTTCCCTATCACAGACGATTGTAGAGACCACACTCTTTTATTGAGGTTGAGTAATCCCTCAACACCCATATGGTTTCCTTTGATCATCTGGGATTTACAATACCCGATCTGTATTAATACAGTACTACAGGTGGATGATGTTGGTATAAATTACTTACTAACACTAACTCTACTTTCTAGAGTTTCCCATCCTTGTAACCTTCCCTATAAGGGAAACTTGGTATTAATACGGACGGAGGTCTCAGCAATAGTCTGGGAAGAGAACGCACTCGGATATGTGTCTTTTCTTATTTCCCTTCAAGCTTACTATCCTAAGCTACCATATACTGTACAATAGTGATTACTATTGCTATTATATAATGCATGCTTTATATATCCCCGAGATACAAGATGTTATACTCATTGGAATCTTCTTCTTTACAGGATGATCCTGGGGAGAAATGTGGAGCGATTTTCTGCAACCACAAGGGGAGGGATTTTTGTGGCCACACGAAGTATAGGTCTCATGCCCCATGCTGCATCATCACAGGAGTCCTGAAGTATTGGGACCCGAAAGGCTGCCCCATTTGCTCGACTCTTCTAACCAACGGCTTCAGCGAAGCCCCTTTAGTTACCCTACAGACTAGGGACACAGTGAGGGATATCCTTCGCAATTGGGTAAGGGGGTTCCAGAAGAACTCCCCGGGACCATACCTACCGAACGACTCCCTGGTGTGTATATTGTTCCCTAAGGCTCTTCCTAGCGCAGTGGTGTCCCAAGAACAGCTTCAGTCTCCCTTCATCCAGCTGAAGGTTGACTCTGACACCAGTAGGACCGTAGAGGACATGGACATCCAGCAAGAGAGGATGTCAGAAGTGTCCTCCGACACAGAACAAGACCTGCTGCACAGCATCCCTGAAGAGGACGAGGATCTTCCCCTCATGGAGGAAGAGGAATCCCTTTCAACGGCAACAGAAGACCCCCAGTTTGCTTTGGCCTCATACCAGTCGTTACCATCGATGTCCTCTGCACCGACTCCCCAACCTGTTGCTTAGGCCAGTGCGAGTGATGAGATTCTGGCGTCTCTTAAACTCATGATGGAGTCGTTCCAACAGGAGCAGGAGGCCATGCAGGAGTCGTTCAGACAGCAGCAAAGGACCATCCAGGAGAAGATTGACCGCCTCGGGGCCGTCAAGGGCACGTCTAAGAAGACTCTTAGATTGCCCGATCTCCCTCATTGCTCCGAAACCAATCGCTGGAGGTATGCAGAACACATGCCCATGAAGAATGGGAAACTGTTCGTTTCTGAGAAGCTGGGAGCCAGACCTATTGAAGACCTCAAGTTCTGGCCTTGCTTCTCTGCTTATCCCGAGTGCTGTGGAGACTGCGGGACGAGAGTGTAACCCGAGAAGAAACGGTTCTTAAGGATGTCATCGTGTTTGAACACGATAAGGCGCAGGCCATCCTTCTAAAGACCTTAAAGGGATTGGACTGTACTAATACTAAGGTTTCAGCGCTGAGCAAGAAGCACGCTACTTTTCTTGCCTCTTCCTCGATCTCCTTTCCCTTTACAGAGAAAGTGTTCAACTCTGTCGTCAAGGCTGCCGACGAGGGAAAACCCTGCCCGACTTTGGAAAAAGGCAAGCCATTCTCCCTCGCACTGCCTACTAGTGAAGGAAAGTGGAAGGATGTCCACCTAACCTTCTCCGTCTCCAAACTAGACCCGGAGATTGCTGGACAGCAGTTCAACGAGAACCTTCCTATGTTGCCAGACCATCTTCTGAAGGAGAAACAGGAGTCGAAGGAGAAACTTGTGGCCTCTCTCTCTCTTCAGAACTGCTTGGAACTAAGTGAGAGCAAGCATAATGCCCCAGAAATCTTCCTTTTCCTGGCCAAGTCTCACATGGGTACCCATGTGAAGGACTCTTACGCTTTATTCAGGGCGAGGAGAGCTTGCAGAGTTCATCCTGGCTGCAGTGACCATTCAGCACGAACCACGAAAGTTGATTACATACTTTGCTGTAACTACATTTTGATAATCTAGTTGCCTAATAAGATACTGTATTTGCATTTTATTACTGCTCCCTCAGTTATAAGCTAATAAAGTATATTGAAGTTTTTACTAAACCTTTTATAGTGTTTAGGTTCTTGAAGTCACAATATTATTTTCCTAAAGGAATAATCATGACCTTGGGGACTTGAGGTAAGTTAACAGGGTACATTTCAAACTCTACCCTATTTGTTCCGATGGGAAATACAAACCTTGAATCCTTATTGTCGACACCGACATTTCCCTGCTGGGGGCAGGATACACTAACTCGGCTTCAGGTTATGTATGGGTCAGAGATCATTGGATTTCCACATATAAGTCTAGGTTGACCAGATAAGGAGAATCTATTCAAGCTAAAAGGCACATACACAAGCCCACATCTAATAGTAATTTCAAGACATTTCTCTAGCATAGAGGGGGCTTGGGTGCTGATTATATGTATATATGGTCAGTCTCTAGGGCATTGTCACTGTTCCCTGCCGCTGCCATTCATGAGCGACCTTTAAACCTGTTTATTTTTTTTCATATTTGCCGAGTTGGTGATACTTAACCCTTTTACCCCCAATCTATTTGGAACTTTCAAACCCTTAACCACCAGGCTTTTTTTTTTCAAGCACATTTTGCAATATATTTTATTTTCAAATTGCTCTAACAGCCTTAAATTTTGTCATAGAGACATCAGGTTGGTCTCATTCTTTTGGAAAATGCCTGAAGTTTCTCATAAAGTTATCAAAAATATGCAAAAAAAATGTATAAAACAGTTTTTTGCAAGGACGTACCGGTACGTCCATGGGGGTGAAGGGTTGAGTTTTGTGAAACGTACCAGTACATCCTTTGGGGGTTAAAGAGGCTCCAACGAGGCTTTATCTTATAGAAAGTGCTTTATCCCGACTGTGATGGGTATTCTGGAAATCATGTTCATGAAATCATTATTGTATTGTAAAAAATATTTCTTCCTCGATGAACAAAGATTGTCATATTTGTATAGATGCATTTTTCGCCCATGCATAATATACTAAGAATATGGTTTTGGTGATAAAAACATACCACTATAAGTAGTAAAGTTCATAACTTTTTCTTAGTGTTAATTTCCATTTTAGGCATTGCCTTTTAATTTCTTTTTTCCCCATTATAGCACATTAGTTTTTTTCCTTTAAACAAATAAATATTTTTCTTTACATCTTATGCCCCCTGTGGCCGCAGGGGCATAAAAACAATTAGAATAGCGCCAACGTTTTCCCTGCGTGTCGTAAGAGGCGACTAAAAGGGACAGGACGAGGGGGCTGGGAACCCCCTCTCCTGTATATAATCCTGTGAGACGTCAACAAAGAGATGGAGCTGGGGGGAGAGTAACTGCTCCCCGCACTCTAGTTTTTTGACGAATTTGTTGATGTCGGCTACCCCCCAAAAATTGGGGGAAATGCCTAGGTATATGTATGTATGTATATCTTAAGATTATTCTTTTCAAACAATTGTGTTACCGATTCCTAACCATCTAGATAGCAGAGCAAATTTAAATTACTGAAATATTTCATATGCTTGTCTAAAACTAAAATCTTATCTGAGATTCAAGTTGTATAATGTGAAGTGCAGTATTTGCAAAAGAAAAATATCTACCTAAAGATCTCAATTCCTTGTTAGGTCCACTTGCCCAGAACTAAATCAAGGGGCTGGTGCCTAGTGCTCATACTATATAGTACTGACTTTTCTGGGGACAATTCCCTTAAGTATAGTGCAGTGAGAGTTGGGTCGGCATCTAGAACAGTCAGTCTATGTGCTACATCTGACCGCAACCCGCTAACCACTACAGCACTACACTTAGAAGCTCCTACGCACCTCTCAAGATTGGGAGGGAGACTAGGACAAAGAGACCATGTCACCAACATAATTGTTGATTATAAGGCAGCAGAAACAGTCTTGAGTTTTAACCCTATTACCCCGAGAGGACGTACTGGTACATTTCACAAAAGCCATCCCTTTACCCCCATGGACGTACCGGTACGTCCTTGCAAAAAAATGCTATAAAAATTTTTTTTTCTCATATTTTTGATAATTTTTTGAAAAACTTCAGGCATTTTCCAAGAGAATGAGACCAACCTGACCTCTCTATGACAAGTATTAAGGCTGTTAGAGCAATTTAAAAAAAATATACTGCAAAATGTGCTGGGAAAAAAATTACCCCCTGGGGGTTATGGGTTGGAAATTTCCAAATAGCCTGGGGGTAAAAGGGTTAACTTAGACCAAGACCTTCTCAAAGGCTCGGATGCGGTAGGGAAAAACTATCCCCTTCCATCAAAAGACAATATTCAAGTCTGAGTGGTAGCCTTGATGGCCGCTACTGAGAGGAGCTTCTCCCAGCCAAGAAGTGGAACTCCGCAATCTTGTCTACAGATGATATGACTTGAGAAGAATCCCTTATTTGATATCCACCATAGAGAATGTCCTACTTTACCATGCGAGTGAAGGCCAAGGGGGTTCCTCCATATCTCGACAAGGGAAAACAGGAAACCATTTGGGATGAGGCCATCTGGGAGCCACCCCGTGTAATCTCATAAGTTAGACTAGTTGACAAACCAGGTTTCATTGGAGACAGGGTGTAACCATCCAAGTGATCCCATGGGTGTTGGAAGGTGACTTCGAACATAGATCATGGAGTTGGAAAGGTGTGAAAACCCGGGGTTCTTCTTGTCTAGCTGTATGGCAAACAAGTCACTTCCTGGAGAACCCTCCAACCAGGACACACTTCATTACGCATAATAGGAACCATCTGACCCTACAAAATTCCCTTGGTTACTGTGTCTGCTAGCCCATTCCTCTTGCCCAGAATGTGATTGGCTGACAACTCACCAGCATGAAATGCCTCCCCGAAAAGCATCTTCTTTGTCGGGTTATGGAACTACACGTAAGCCAATAAGGTGGTGTTATCGCATCTACCAACCGGATTCCTCCTCAACGCTCTTGGAAGACTTGCAGCACTATAGGATTGCTAAACCCAAGCCATTAAAGTAGATGCTTCTGCTGATCCCACTGCTGAGACAACTCGGTTGTTCAGGCATGCCCGACTTCCTTCTTTTAATGCACCTGAGCATAGTTGCATGTAAGGAGTCAAAGATTTAAGTGGGATTCCTTATTAACCAAAAGGTAAGATCAACCCAAATCTCCCGTCCCAACAGCACAAGAAGAGATGGCAATCCATAGACGCTAACCAGCGATTCTTCCAACAGTGCTCGATGAGATCTTTACCAAAGGAGCTCTTAGAAGGATGAGCTTCTCCAGTTAAGAAAGGCGGCTGAGAAGATTCTGTCAGAGCTGGGGTAGTTCTGTATGACAGAATATACACACTACCTCCTTAAGCTTGCTGATGTGATTACCTAATTAGTTGAATCCAATGCTACCCACATCCCCAAGTGTATCGACCTTGGCTTGGGTAAGCAATTCAACTTTGCCTTGATTATCACAATCCCCAGATCATGATGAAAGTGGAAAGTCAAACTCAATCTTGTCGCCACGGCCACACAGAGGCAAGGATCACCCACCCGAGACATGCATCTACAGTCGTACATATCGCTTGTGGTGGCCCCACGTTACTATCCATGTGAACATCTGAATGAACACCTGAGGAGCAGTAACCCGTTTAGCACCCAGAGGACTAACTTGTACATAAAACTGTATATCATTATTATTAGCTAACTAGAGTGCGGGGAGCAGACACTCTCCCTCCAGTTCCACCTCTTTGATGAATGCAAGAGTTGATGGGAGAAGAACAAGAGGAAGGCCAAGGTATGGGTGGATGGATGGAGTGAAGGGTTTTAGGAAAATTCGCCGTAAACAAGTTTGCCGTAGGAAAACTCGCCTCGAGAAATTTCGCCTAATAGGAAAAATCGCCGCAAGACAATTTTGCCGTAAAACAAGAAAACAGAAAAAATGCAATGATTTAAAGAGTGCAGATTCCACGCAATACTACGCAAATAGTCTCTTTTCTGTGCAGAATTGTACCCAATAACTTGTCGATGGAGTCTTGTGTTGACATCACTATATACCTTTTTCATTCCTTCGGCGTTTCCTCGGTCTAAGTCACACTTTTTCTTTCTTGCTAAAATCTCTTCCTTTTTTAGATACGAAATAAGCTTCCATAGATTTGGATGCATATTTGCCATTAAGCCTTGCAGTGCATTATGGGAGCCTTCTATGCTGTTGTTCGTTCTGTTTCTATTATGCTCAACTCGTTCAAAAACATTCCATAACGCAATAGGAAAAGTAGGCTCCACTCTTCGTCTTCGCTCTCCTCTACCCCATTCTCCTCCTCTATAGTGCGTTTCGAAATAAGATACTAATTCTTGGGGTAAATCGTCATCATCCGATAGCTCGATAAATCCATCAATAACATCTTGCACAGGAAGGAAAGCTAAGGCGGTAAAACATTTAATTTTGTTGTTGAATTCTGCGTCTGTTTGATAACGCGACTTTAAACCGAGATCCACATCTGCGTCTGTTTGATAACGCGACTTTAAACAGAGATCCACATCTGCGTCTGTTTGATAACGCGACTTTAAACCGAGATCCACATCTGCGTCTGTTTGATAACGCGACTTTAAACCGAGATCCACATCTGCGTCTGTTTGATAACGCGACTTTAAACCGAGATCCACATCTGCGTCTGTTTGATAACGCGACTTTAAACCGAGATCCACATCTGCGTCTGTTTGATAACGCGACTTTAAACCGAGATCCACATCTGCGTCTGTTTGATAACGCGACTTTCAACCGAGATCCACATCTGTGTCTGTTTGATAACGCGACTTTAAACCGAGATCCACTTCTGCGTCTGTTTGATAACGCGACTTTAAACCGAGATCCACATCTGCGTCTGTTTGATAACGCGACTTTCAACCGGGATCCACATCTGCGTCTGTTTGATAACGCGACTTTAAACCGAGATCCACAATGTGCCTATAAATATTCTTAGCCATATGAAATAAACAACCTGTTACTTTTATTGTTGGAAATACAGCAGAAAAGGCGTTAATACTTGCTTTTTCAAAATCGACCATCAAGGTTTCGGGTTGTAATGATGGGCGTAAGTCCTTCAAGGCACTGAAAAGTCTGCTGTAAGTTACTTGAGATTTGTCTGGTAGCAAGACAAAAATACGTGGTATACTAATATTCTTTATAACAATATGTAATGTGAACAATTGGTAATATATCTCTGGGCTGCATTTAAACGTGCCGTCACACGCCCAGTCCTTGTTTTTCTCAAGGTTGTCTAGCCCAGCTTTTGTGCCAAAAACTAAAACTCTGTCCGGACAATCTTCCCCACTATCGTATAATAACAACTGATCACCATTTTCAAGAAATTTATATTCTTCTGGTATAATGTGTTGAGGTGGTTTGGCCATGTTGAGAAAATGGAAAATGGCTGTCTGCTAAAGAAGGAGATGAATGCAAGAGTTGATGGGAGAAGTACGAGAGGAAGGCCAAGGTTTGGGTGGATGGATGGAGTGAAGGAAGCTCTGGGTGATAGGAGGATAGATGTGAGCGAGGCAAGAGAGCGTGCTAGAAATAGGAATGAATGGCGAGCGATTGTGACGCAGTTCCGGTAGGCCCTGCTGCTGTCTCCGATGCCTTAGATGACCACGGAGGTAGCAGCAGTAGGGGATTCAGCATTATGAAGCTTCATCTGTGGTGAATAATGTGGGAGGGTGGGCTGTGGCACCCTAGCAGTACCAGCTGAACTCGGTTGAGTCCCTTGTTAGGCTGGGAGGAACGTAGAGATATGAGGTCCCCTTTTTGTTTTTGTTTCTTTGTTGATGTCGGCTACCCCCCAAAATTGGGGGAAGGGCCATGGTATATGTATGTATGTATAATATACCCACTTCTTCCGGTTGGGATTGGAGGAGCTTGATTTTCCTTTTGCCTCCAGCCTCTAATACTGCGCGACAAATGTGCTCGAGTGGGCAGCAACGCCAATGCATTTGAATCTAAACTAGATGCAACCTCTGCAATTACGGACTGTGCAGAGGCTTGTGAATTGGTGGCTATTGATTTCATTTTTGTTTTTGCTTCGTAAACTTTAGGCTTAGATGGATGAGAAGGATGGCAATGCTCGCCGACTGTTTTGCCTATAGATACACTATCATCTTCCAACTCTCTGACGTACATCTGCTTCCACTCCACCATTTGCTGCAACAACAGACCCCAAGTACTTAAACTGATCCACCTCCTCAAGTAACTCTCCATGCAATAGCACTTTTGCTTTACACTCGATATAATCACATTTCCAATATGTTTTCTCACCGTATTTTCGATCTAATCGGTAAATATAGTTAACCCTTTTACCCCCAGGCTCTTTGGAAATTTCCAACCCTTAACCCCCAAGGGGTTATTTTTTTCCCAGCACATTTTGCAGTATATTTTTCTTAAATTGCTCTAACAGCCTTAATTTTTGTCATAGAGAGGTCAGGTTGGTCTCATTCTCTTGGAAAATGCCTGAATTTTCTCAAAAAATTTTCAAAAATATGAAAAAAAAAAATTTCTATAGCATTTTTTTGCAAGGACGTACCGGTACGTCCATGGGGGTAAAGGGATGGCTTTTGTGAAACGTACCAGTACGTCCTTTGGGGGTAAAAGGGTTAAGATCGTCAACTAATTTCAGTCCTCCTCTACCAGTTTTCATTTGATACACCATCGTCTTGGGTTGGCTGCCTACAAAAAACTAGTCGAATATATAAAAAACTTTTAAAAAGATAAAATTAAAGATAAAAAAAAATTACTCGATTTCCTTATTGGTTGTTTACTTATCGAAACTTCGAAAGCCAAACTTGGTTGTTTGAAAGAGATAAAATGGTACTTCAGAAACCAAAGTGTTTTTATCACAAATACTTGTTTTACGGCAAAATTGTCTTGCGGTGATTTTTCCTATTGGGCGAAATTTCCCGAGGCGAAAACTCCTGAGGCGAGTTTTCCTACGGCAAACTTGTTTACGGCGACTTTTCCGGACACGGGAGTGAAGAAAGATCTGGGTGATAGGATAGATGTGAGAGAGGCAAGAGAGCATGCTAGAAATAGGAATGAATGGCGAGCGATTGTGACGCAGTTCCGGTAGGCCCTGCTGCTTCCTTCGGTGCCTTGGATGACCGTGGAGGTAGCAGCAGTAGGGGATTCAGCGTTATGAAGCTTCATCTGTGGTGGATAACGGGGGAGGGTGGGCTGTGGCACCCTAGCAGTACCAGCCAAACTCGGTTGAGTCCCTTGTCAGGCTGGGAGGAACGTAGAGAGGAGAGGTCCCCCTTTTTGTTTTTGTTTGTTTGATGTCGGCTAACCCACAAAATTGGGGGAAGTGCCTTAGTATAAGTATGTGATGTACTAGCTAACACCAAGGGCTTAAATGGAAAAATAGCCCAGTGAGAAAGGAAATAAGGAAAAAAATATACTATAAGAGAAGTAATGAACAATTAAAACAAAACATTTTAAAAACAGTAACATCATTAAAATAGATCTTTCATATATAAACTATAAAAAATGTTATTTTTATTAATAAAATAAATTTTTGAATATACTTACCCGGTGATTATATAAGCTGCAGCTCTGCTGCCCGACAGAAAAACTCTACGTTCAAAATACGCCAGCGATCGCTATGCAGGAGGGGGTGTATATCAACAGCGCCATCTGTCGAGCAGGTACTTAGTACTCCATGTAAACACAGAACCAATTTTCTCCTCGGTCCACTGGGTCTCTATTGGGGAGGAAGGGAGGGTCCTTTAATATATAATCACCGGGTAAGTATATTCAAAAATTTATTTTATTAATAAAAATAAAATTTTTCAATATTAAACTTAGCCGGTGATTATATAAGCTGATTCACACCCAGGGGGGTGGGTAGAGACCAGCATTACTTGTTTACATTATTATGAGCTAAGTATTTTGTATTTCATTTTAGCAGTTATTCAAAATAACAAACATAAAATAAATAAGTACCTGGTAAGGAAGTCGACTTGAACAATTACTCTGCCTTTTTAAGTACGTCTTCCTTACTGAGCCTCGCGATCCTCTTAGGATGCTGAGCGACTCCTAGGAGCTGAAGTATCAAGGGTTGCAACCCATACTAAAGGACCTCATCAAAACCTCTAATCTAGGCGCTTCTCAAGAAAAGAATTTGACCACCCGCCAAATCAACCAGGATGCGAAAGGCTTCTTAGCCTTCCGGACAACCCAAAAAACAACAATAAAAAACATTTCAAGAGAAAGATTAAAAAGGTTATGGAATTAGGGGAATGTAGTGGTTGAGCCCTCACCCACTACTGCACTCGCTGCTACGAATGGTCCCAGGGTGTAGCAGTTCTCGTAAAGAGACTGGACATCTTTAAGATAAAAAGACGCGAACACTGACTTGCTTCTCCAATAGGTTGCGTCCATTATACTCTGCAGAGATCTATTTTGTTTAAAGGCCACTGAAGTTGCGACAGCTCTAACTTCATGTGTCCTTACCTTCAGCAAAGCATGGTCTTCCTCATTCAGATGGGAATGAGCTTCTCGTATCAACAGTCTGATATAATAGGAAACTGCATTCTTTGACATAGGTAAAGAAGGTTTCTTAATAGCACACCATAAAGCTTCTGACTGTCCTCGTAAAGGTTTAGTTCGTCTTAAATAGAACTTAAGAGCTCTAACAGGGCATAAGACTCTTTCTAGTTCATTTCCAACCAAATTAGAAAGGCTTGGAATATCGAACGATTTCGGCCAAGGACGAGAAGGTAGTTCGTTTTTGGCTAGAAAACCAAGCTGTAAAGAACATGTAGCCGTTTCAGATGAAAATCCGATGTTCCTGCTGAAGGCGTGTATCTCACTGACTCTTTTAGCTGTTGCTAAGCAAACGAGGAAAAGAGTCTTTAAAGTGAGATCTTTAAAGGAGGCTGATTGTAGTGGCTCGAACCTTTCTGACATAAGGAATCTTAGTACCACGTCTAAATTCCAACCTGGTGTAGCCAAACGACGCTCCTTCGAGGTCTCAAAAGACTTAAGGGGGTCCTGTAGATCTTTGTTGTTAGAAAGATCTAAGCCTCTGTGACGGAAGACTGCTGCCAACATGCTTCTGTAACCTTTGATCGTGGGAGCTGAAAGTGATCTTTCCTTCCTCAAGTATAATAGGAAGTCAGCCATTTGGGTTACAGAGGTACTGGTTGAGGATACTGATACCGACTTGCACCAGCTTCGGAAGACTTCCCACTTCGACTGGTAGACTCTAAGAGTGGATGTCCTCCTTGCTCTAGCAATCGCCCTGGCTGCCTCCTTCGAAAAGCCTCTAGCTCTCGAGAGTCTTTCGATAGTCTGAAGGCAGTCAGACGAAGAGCGTGGAGGCTTGGGTGTACCTTCTTTACGTGTGGCTGACGTAGAAGGTCCACTCTTAGAGGAAGAGTTCTGGGAACGTCCACCAGCCATTGAAGTACCTCGGTGAACCATTCTCTCGCGGGCCAGAGGGGAGCAACTAACGTCAACCTTGTCCCTTCGTGAGAGGCGAACTTCTGCAGTACCTTGTTGACAATCTTGAACGGGGGGAATGCATAAAGGTCTAGATGGGACCAATCCAGTAGAAAAGCATCTATATGAACTGCTGCTGGGTCCGGGATTGGCGAGCAATAAATTGGGAGCCTCTTGGTCATCGAGGTTGCAAAGAGATCTATGGTAGGTTGGCCCCATGTGGCCCATAGTCTCTTGCACACATTCTTGTGTAGGGTCCATTCTGTTGGGATGATTTGACCCTTCCGACTGAGGCAGTCCGCCATGACATTCATGTTGCCTTGAATGAACCTCGTTACTAGAGAAAGGTTTAGATCTCTTGACCAGGTGAGGAGGTCCCTTGCGATCTCGTACAACGTCATAGAATGGGTCCCTCCTTGCTTGGAGATGTACGCCAAGGCCGTGGTGTTGTCTGAGTTCACCTCCACCACCTTGCCTAGAAGGAGGGACTTGAAGCTTTTCAAGGCCAGATGAACTGCCAGTAGCTCCTTGCAGTTGATATGTAACGTTCTTTGATTCGAGTTCCAAGTTCCCGAGCATTCCCGACCGTCTAATGTCGCACCCCAGCCCGTGTCCGATGCGTCCGAGAAGAGAACGTGGTTGGGGGTCTGAACAGCCAGGAGCAGACCCTCTCTGAGGTAGATGTTGTCCTTCCACCAAGTCAGTGATGACTTCATCTTCTCGGAAATGGGGATCGAGACCGCTTCTAGCGTCTTGTCCTTTCTCCAGTGAACAGCTAGGTGAAATTGAAGGGGACGGAGGTGCAGTCTCCCTAACGCAATGAACTGGTCCAGGGATGAAAGCGTCCCTATCAGACTCATCCACTGTCTGACTGAACATCGGTCCTTCTTTAGCATGTTCTGGATGCATCCTTGGGCTTGACTTGTTCTGGGGGCCGACGGAAAAGCCCGAAAAGCTTGACTGTGAATCTCCATCCCTAAGTACACTATAGTTTGGGATGGGACCAGTTGGGACTTTTCCATATTGACCAGGAGACCCAATTCCTTGGTCAGATCTAGAGTCCACTTTAGATTCTCCAGACAGCGACGACTGGAAGAAGCTCTTAGAAGCCAGTCGTCCAAATAGAGGGAGGCTCTGATGTCCGCTAAATGCAGGAATTTGGCAATATTCCTCATCAGTTTCGTAAAGACAAGAGGCGCCGTGCTTAGGCCAAAGCACAGGGCTTGAAATTGGTAGACAACCTTCCCGTAAACGAACCTTAGAAAAGGTTGGGAATCTGGGTGGATGGGGACGTGAAAGTAAGCGTCCTTTAGGTCTAAAGAGACCATCCAGTCTTCCTTCCTAACCGCTGCTAGAACAGACTTTGTCATCTCCATGGCGAACGTCTGCTTGGTGACAAAGACATTCAGAGCACTGACGTCTAGCACCGGCCTCCACCCTCCTGTCTTCTTTACCACTAAGAAGAGACGGTTGTAGAAGCCCGGGGATTGATGGTCCCGGACTTTGACTACCGCTCCCTTTTCTAGTAAGAGAGACACCTCTTGCTTCAAAGCTAGTCTCTTGTCCTCCTCTCTGTACCTGGGAGAGAGGTCGATGGGAGACGTTGCTAGAGGGGGTTTGCGTACAAACGGGATCTTGTACCCTTCTCTGAGCAACTTCACAGATTGTGCATCTGTGCCCCTGTTCTCCCAGGACTGCCAGAAGTTCTTGAGTCTGGCTCCCACTGCTGTCTGAAGAAGGTGGCAGTCAGACTCTGCCTTTAAAGGACTTGGTACCTTTCTTCTTAATCCCACGTCTCCCTTCGGCACGAGCACCTCCTCTGCTGGAGGCTCTGCCACGAAAGGGCGGAATAAATCTGGACGCTGGAGTGTCCATCCTGGGTCTAGACACGGTAGGCAAAGGGGTGGCTTTGCGGGCAGATGACGCAACCAGGTCATGCGTGTCTTTTTGAATCAAGGAGGCAGCAATCTCCTTTATCAACTCCTCTGGGAAAAGGCACTTTGAGAGAGGAGCAAACATAAGTTCCGATCTCTGACATTGTGTTACTCCAGCTGACAAGAAGGAGCAAAGGTTTTCCCGTTTCTTGAGGACCCCGGAAACGAACGAAGCCGCAAGCTCACTGGAACCGTCCCGTATGGCCTTGTCCATGCAGGACATAATGAGCATGGAAGTTTCCTTGTCAGAAGGGGAGGTCTTCCTGCTCAACGCTCCCAAACACCAATCCAAAAAGTTAAAAACCTCGAAGGCTCTGAACACTCCTTTCATCAGATGGTCTAAGTCTGAAGGAGTCCAACAAATCTTGGAGCGTCTCATGGCTAGCCTGCGGGGAGAGTCTACTAGACTTGAGAAGTCGCCCTGGGCAGAGGCAGGAACTCCCAAGCCGAGAACTTCTCCCGTGGCATACCAGACGCTCGATCTGGAAGAGAGTTTCGCAGGGGGAAACAAGAATGCTGTCTTCCCAAGGTGCTTTTTGGACTGCATCCATTCTCCCAACACTCTTAAAGCTCTCTTAGACGAGCGGGCAAGGACGAGCTTCGTAAAGGCAGGCGCGGATGACTGCGTGCCTAAAGCGAACTCAGATGGAGGAGAGCGTGGGGCTGCAGAAACAAACTGATCAGGATACATCTCCCTGAACAGTGCAAGAACTTTCCTAAAGTCCAAGGAGGGAGGCGTGGTCTTGGGTTCGTCGATGTCCGTATGCGGGTCGTCAAAGTGTGCAGCGTCGTCATCATCAGAGAGTCCATCGTCTGAATACTGAGGAGGAAGCGGCAAAGGAGTAGGAATTGGCTGGTCAGCTGAGTCCGGCAGCACGGGTGCATGCGTGACTGCACTGGACGCAACGTCATGGAACTGTTGCCCAGTCTGTGAGCTGGCAACAACCATAGCAGCGCGGGGGCGCAAAGCGTCTACTCCTGACTGTCTAGTCTGCTGTGGGCGAGTAGTGGTAACCACACTGGGTTGCGGAGGTTGACGCACCGCGTCAAAACAAAAAAACTTAGGTTGTTGTTGTAACTCGCGAACGTCAACAGAAGGTTCCGTGCGTCGCTGAACGTCAACATGCGGCTGGCAGGGTACACTGGAACGCATGGGTGGCGGGACTCTCACAGCTGGAGTGCGGGAGAAGGTAGCCTCAGCGTCCACTGGACGCACAACCGTGGGTGGTTGTAGGCTAACGGGTGCAGCGTCAACCTTCTCCGCACGAAAGTCCTGCATTAATGACGTTAACTGCGTCTGCATGGTCTGCAGCAAAGACCACTTAGGGTCTACAGTAGCAGGTGCGGCAACAGACGGTGTTAATGCCTGATGGGTTACCGCTTTGCCTCTCTTAGGAGGTGTGCAGTCATCGGAAGACTGCAGCGAGTCCGAACTGACCCAGTGGCTACAACTGGGCCGTTGGACTTGCGCGGAAGGGACCGACTTGCGTTTAAGAGGCCGTGAGACCTTGGTCCATTGTTTCTTTCGAGAAACATCTTCCGCAGACGAGGAATAAATGGGCTCTCTCGTCTTCTTGTGGGTGGGGCGATCTTGGTAAGATACGTCCGAAACCACGGAGGGAACGTCTGTCCGCTGATTAAAGCCTGTCGAATCCTTTGGTCGTACGACATTGCTTCTCCCCTGGGCTTGGGAGCTTGCAAGAGGTCCCGGACTGGGAGGACGACAGGCACGAACAGACGCACCCTCAAGCGCAACACTAACACTTTCCACAACACTACCACTCACTTTGTCACTACCCACTGCACTCTTACACTTCAACTCCTTGACGTCTGCCATGAGTTGGTTACGGTCACTCGCCAATGACTCGACTCTCTCACCCAGAGCCTGGATGGCACGCATCATATCTGCCATCGAAGGTTGTTGAGTGCTAGAAGGGGGATCAGGAGCAACCACTACAGGGGAAGGAATAGGTTGTGGGGCATGAGGAGAGGAAATATCAACGGAGCGAGATGAACTTCTCCTGACTCTATCTCTCTCTAGCCTACGTGAATATTTCAGGAATTCGAGAAAATCGAATTCCGAAAGCCCAACGCATTCCTCACATCGATCTTCCAATTGACAGGTTTTATCCCGACAATTGGAACAAACGGTGTGTGGATCGATAGAGGCCTTCGGAAGACGCCTTGAACAGTCCCTAGCACTACACTTTCTGTATTTAGGGATTTGAGAAGGGTCAGCTATCTTGAATTAGTCAAAGGGGAATTCAAAATCTATCCAAAGTCGTCAACAAATAATCCAAAATCAATAAAAGAATGCAAGGATGTATTGAAGATAACCTCTGCAAAGCGAAAGCTAATAACTAGAAATGTGTACTTCACCAAAATCTGTGAAAACCAATCCAGTAAGCAACAGCGAATTTAGTAGGTCTTGCCGGTGGCACGACAGAGAGAAAATTGGTTCTGTGTTTACATGGAGTACTAAGTACCTGCTCGACAGATGGCGCTGTTGATGTACACCCCCTCCTGCATAGCGATCGCTGGCGTATTTTGAACGTATAGTTTTTCTGTCGGGCAGCAGAGCTGCAGCTTATATAATCACCGGCTAAGTTTAATATTGAAAATAGACTTATGTCAGCCTATTCATCATAAAAACATTTACTGCAAGTTTAATATTTTGAAGTAGTGGGAGATGAGTCACTAAGAAGGGACTGATACTTAGGTAATAAAAGTACACATCCTTCAGATCTACTGAAAGCAAGAAGTCTTCCTCTGATGGAATCCTTTGAGCGTGATCCACTCCAACATTCCTCCTCCCTTTGTCTGAAAGGCCAGGGTCCTCGATGTTGAAAAAATGGATAAGAACTCTATACCCAAGATGGAGGGGGAGCAAAGGCCTGAAAATGTTGGTAAGTAACTATCCTGAAGGAATAACACAACCAAAGGTTCAGCCCTATACTTCTGCTGGATTGCCCAAGGCACGACAAGGAATTCCCCTACTCTCGGATGTAAGATGGGGGAGAATGCTGCAAAGCGTAACCCTCTTCTTCACTTCTTCAGGCGCCCCACTGCCTGGAAGAAACAGGTAGGGTAACACAAAGAGCTGCATGCCCCAGTTCCTTCCGAGAAGTTGCGGGTGGTCCCACCAGTCTGGTACCTAGGCCCCTGGGGAGGGGCAATCACTGCAGACATCATCGGGGACACACTGACTACGTCCTTCCCTACTATCGTCGCCAATGGAGACAATGAAAGACCTAAGGACGCCAATACTTTCCTTCATTCACACTTATTATCAGCAGTAGCGCAAATGGAGAAGAGCCTCCAACCTCCAATGGGGTGTGACAAAAACAGGAGGAACCCGACGTGCCACCGGGAAAGATCGCCGACTTAGGACAGAGGGCGACTTGCTCCTGAAACATACTCCCAGGGGATTGAGCAAGGAGAGGAAGCACAGGAGCAGCGAAAGCAATTGCACCCAACGAACGAAAGGAAGAATCAAAGCTCTCTTTCTCACCCTTAAAACATACGCCCGACACCACAAAGGAGGCCATGACCTATAGTCGGCAACCAGAGACGATTGCAAACAATCATCCCCCTAGCAGGAGCAGTGAGAATGTTGATCTATAGTCAGTTTAACATCAAAAGTAAAGTTCATCCTCTCATGATTGAGTGCCTTGCTTCACCTTCTAAGGATCAACAGCCAGAATGCACTTTCTGAAAAAGAAAATGAAAAGTTCTCTTACGGGTACATTGGTATTACAGTACTAGATGTGGCCAAAAACATAAGTGAAGAAACTTTGATAGGTAAGGAGGCAGGGCTCCTCACCCTCGCTTTCACCCTTGGCTTAACTGCTTGTTAAATGATTCAACGGCCGTAAAGCTTTGCGCTGAAAACATACTCCCTACCTGTAGGACTCAAGTTTGTGTTCGCATAAGAACAAACACTCCCGATGAGTAGCTATGATCCAAGATTAAAACTTGCAAATTCCTAACTAAAGAATTTTACAATAGTTGCAAAGGAGTTTGGAAATAGCAAGAGAATTTGAGAGACTTTGACTTCTTAAACTTAATAACTATCAAAATGACATTGTAATTTCAACAAATGTTCAACTAACTTTTTTGTTAATACATGCAATTATGCTACGGTATTTCAATGGTCGAAATTTGCAAAAGGAAACTCCCACCCATAAATAGTAAAGTTAATTCTTTAAAATTCAACAAAAATAAGCGTAAAGAAAAAATGAAATGTATACCCAAGTTCTCTATAGATGTATCTCAAAAAATGCTTAATGTTCCCAACATCATATCTTTTTTAGCATCTTTTTGAAAGATAAGAGAATTTTACACTAATTAAGAATAAAATACGTTTTCCTTAGTTAATAAAAAAAACAATATCTATGCAGGAGCAATGATGAGAATGTGCAAGAACTCTAGTTACTGCAAGGAACATAAAAAACTACCTAAATTTCAAGCATCGAGCAAAAGCACAAAAAACATTTAGCCAATGAAATATAAAATGATTCACTGAAATAAGAGGAGTTGGATCTAGGGGACAAATCTAACTGCAGATGAACTAAAAATATTTAAGCATTGTAAACCTTGAAGAGTCAATTACCACAGTTACAACTAACCAACTCAAGAGATCTCGCTACATAAAAAGTAAGAAGCCCAATAAGAACTATCAAACAGCACTTTGGCAACCATACCAAAAACTAACTTATCCCAAGAGATTAAATATATATGGCATTATCATTAAGATTATGATACAATAATCTATTTTTGTACTCTAAATTATTAGTGACCGACACTTGACTTAAATTCAGGTGATTCTGTCCTTCGCCGTAGCAGTAATAAAAAGAAATACAAAACGTAATTACGAAAGTAATTTCTGTGACCGTGAAAATCTGTTTGGAAACCTGAATGGTTCTCAACTACACACAGTAGAGGAGGAAGCCTCCATGTTGATAATCCTTGCACTGATAACCCTAAAGGGAAGTCTTTCTGACTTACAGGGCCCGGGCGATACCTGTACCTACACGGAAACTATTAAAATCAAACGCATTATCAATTGCAATCATGAATTCTTAAAAATTGTATCATCTATAACTGTCATGAAATCTTAAACTATTCAATTCTCCATCAAATAATAAGGGGCAGTATTGTCTTCTACCTGTTTTCTCCATAAACTAAAACTATT
This sequence comes from Palaemon carinicauda, assembly GCF_036898095.1. Taxonomy (NCBI): domain Eukaryota; kingdom Metazoa; phylum Arthropoda; class Malacostraca; order Decapoda; family Palaemonidae; genus Palaemon; species Palaemon carinicauda. Next base: position 76,251 of record NW_027171903.1, read on the forward strand.
TAATTCTCCATCAAATAATAAGGGGCCGTCTTGTCTTCTACCTGTTTTCTCCATAAACTAAAACTATTCAATTCTCCATCAAATAATAAGGGGCTGTGTTGTCTTCTACCTGTTTTCTCCATAAACTAAAACTATTTAATTCTCCATCAAATAATAAGGGGCCGTCTTGTTTTCTACCTGTTTTCTCCATAAACTAAAACTATTCAATTCTCCATCAAATAATAAGGGGCTGTGTTGTCTTCTACCTGTTTTCTCCATAAACTAAACAAGAAAAACATAACATAACAAACAACAGGAGCTGACATTGTGGAGTAAAAGCCACAATGTATAATTTATCTTAATCCTGTTTAAAATAAAATTGAAGGACTCAGCCCATAACTATTTCCTTGAATTGTTTACAGAAATAACCTGTCAAATACGATAATGGAAACAGACAGCAATTCTAATATCAAAATCATTGAATACTGCCAGGCAAAAATAGGACCTACTTTTCTTTTAACCCTTTTTACCCCCAATGGACGTACTGGTACGTTTCACTAAACTCATCCCTTTACCCCCAAGGACGTACCAGTACGTCCTTGCAAAAAATTGTTATTTACATATTTTTTTGCATATTTTTGATAATTTTTTGAGAAACTTCAGGCATTTTCCAAGAGAATGAGACCAACCTGATCTCTCTATGACGAAAATTAAGGCTGTTAGATCAATTTAAAAAAAATATACTGCAAAATGTGCTTGAAAAAAATAACCCGTGGGGGTTAAGGGTTGGAAAGTTCCAAATAGCCTGGGGGTAAAAGGGTTAAATAACAAAGTGATGATGATATGTGTCATATGAAACTAATTCTACTTGTTTTACATTAAGGAACATCCTGTACTGTACATCATACATTAACCTTGCACTGATATCTAAAATTAGAATTTTAATGATAAAATCTCTTATTTCTTTACTCATCTGATGTTCATATTACATCTACTACAGAAGCCAGGGTTTATCAACACTTAACCGTAAATTTTTTAAAATACTGTATTAACATTTTTCCTTTTTTTTCAAACAATACATGCCCTTTACATAGGAACAGAGCCCTCCAATGTAAGTGGTAGGAAGCACAGGTTGTCGCCTTTAGATAGGGTAGGATTAGAAAATTTAGGCCTAAAGCCAAGCACTGGAGCATCAAAGGCAATTCAGTGCTATACGAGACGAATTAATCAACCGTATCCGTACACTCACACTATTTGGTATTATTTCAAACCATAAAACTTTTGTATAATATCTTTTATTTTACGAGTATAAGTAAAACGGATTGGCTTTGGTCTTCTAAGGAGAGAATACAAATACCCTAGAATTATTATTATTATCATTATTATTTGCTAAGCTACAACCCTAGTTGGAAAAGCAGGATACTATAAGCCCAGCGGCTCCAACAGGGAAAATAGCTCAAGGAGGAAAGGAATCGAAGAAAAAGAAAATATTTTCATAAGAGCAACAGCATTAAAATAAATATCTCCTATATAAACATAAACTGTAAAAACTTTAACAAATCAAGAGGAAGAGAATTAAGATAGAATAGGGTGCCCGAATGCACCCTGAAGCAAGAGAACTCTAACCCCAGAACATTAGCAAATGCAGAAGCAGCATTGATAGAAATTTGAAGCTTTTGGCTTGCTTGTAGTGCCAATGACCCACTAAAATAAATTGGAAAATCAACAACAAATAGTGATCCTTATATGCCAGGATGTAGGTAACTCGTAAGACCATTCATTGATGGCAAAGCAAATAAAGTCACACTCGCTGCCTTGGGGGACACCTTCTTGAAAGTAAGAAGATAGTACTGACTCCTCGTACTTTAACCCTTTTACCCCCAGGCTCTTTGGAAATTTCCAGCCCTTAACCCCAAAGGGGTTATTTTTTACCCAGCATATTTTGCAGTATATTTTTTCTAAATTGCTCTAAAAGCCTTAATTTTTGTCATAGAGAGGTCAGGTTGGTCTCATTCTCTTGGAAAATGCCTGAATTTTCTCAAAAAATTATCAAAAGTATGAAAAAAAAATTTTTATAGCATTTTTTTGCAAGGACGTACCGGTACGTCCATGGGGGTAAAGGGATGAGTTTTGTGAAACGTACCAGTACGTCCTTTGGGGGTAGAAGGGTTAATAGAACGGTTTGATAAAAATTCTTCAATAGATTTCTGTTTTGAAACCAACATCACCCCTCCTCTTAATACTATCAGTCTGTATGGAGAGTGGGCATGTATATGAACATCAAGTGATTATAGAAATACGAAATTATATTACTGAAATTCTAATTACTTCTAAGAATCTCCCATGATGTTCATATTGCTGACTCTCAAAACATTATCTTAAAAAGCCAATCTACAGTATAGCACTGTATTTTCAATTACATAAGAGAAAGCATTTGATAGTATTTCCTGTAGTATATTATAAAAAGATTCCGAGGCACTATTGGATACCAGAAAAGATTGTAAACATTATAATGGAAACGCATAGTCAAGACTGGAGTACTTTAAGGTGGAATACTATCCCCGATACTGTTTATTATGATGATTGATTATGATATGAACAAGGTAATGCAAGGAAAGAATGGTGTCATTCAATGGAAAGGGGACCAGAGATCATGTGATCTTGAATACGCAAACAATATAGTTCTAATTGCCTCTACAATGGCTGAAATGTAGAAAATGATTGATAGGTTAGTACCGGAGGGGAGAAAGGTTGGATTGGCAATCAACCAGAGATAGATAGGTCATGCAGATTCAAAGTGGTGATCAAATGAATTGCCTTATTTGAACCTCTTTCAAATATTTAGGAACCACCATTACCAGCAATGGATCACAAGTTAAAGAATTCAAGGAGAGAACAGGGGGGGCAGAACAAGCAAATACGCATTGAGAAGGATTGTTTTCATGAAATGGCAGCAATATATAACATATGCCAGAATTAGCAAGATGACATGGGTGCCAAATGTGAATGATAGATTATCAAGATGGAGATGGATGGGGCATATTTTGAAAAGGGAGGATGTACCTGAATGGAAGCTGCTGGGCAGGAGAGGACATGGTCAACCAAGAGAAACATGGCTGATGACAATGCAAAGGGAGGTCGGATCTGAGAATTGGGTTGAGCTCAGAGAGATGGTACAGGAAAGAGACATACGCCTTGAAATCAATGAGGTTCTATGCATACCGTGGGTGCCAGAGGATTAACCCTTTTACCCCCAGGCTATTTGGAAATTTCCAACCCTTAACCCCCAGGGGTTATTTTTTTTCAAGCACATTTTGCAGTATATATTTTTAAAATTGCTCTAACTGCCTTAAATTTTGTCATAGAGAGGTCAGGTTGGTCTCATTCTCTTGGAAAATGCCTGAAGATTTTCAAAAAATTATCAAAAATATGCAAAAAAAAATTTAAATAGCAGTTTTTTGCAAGGACGTACCGGTACGTCCATGGGGGTAAAGGGATGAGTTTAGTGAAACGTACCAGTACGTCCTTTGGGGGTAAAAGGGTTAAGATAAGACAAGATAAAAAATCTGGAATCCATTATTTCAAACCGCAATTTAAATGGTTTATCAAAATAAGCTAGACACGTAATCTAGGCCAGGTATGTAACCTTAATCTCGTTGCATTGCTTGTACTAAAATCTATCCCTTTCTTTCCTTCAATTGTGCTCAGCTCCAAGGGAAATTCACAGGAGAGCTTTGAATTTATATGATATGCTAGTGGTATAGAGTAAGCATTCTTTTTGACTAGAGTGGATTCATTCAATTTAGTAGAGCAAGTGACCATGATCTAAATAAAAGAATATAGAGGACCAGAGTTCAGGTTACTATCATTAGTTTGTCAAGGCAGTGTTCTCTCCCCATCACTATAACTCTAGGCTTTTGGGAGCATTGTACATGTTGTAGAGGCTGTTTGAGGTAAGAATTGCCAGTGATTTGAGCCATCTGGAAGTGTTGTATTGGAACTTTAATAATAGAATTTCTTATTTCTATACTTGCCTGTTCACATACATGCCCATCCTCCTCTCCACTAACTCAAGAGTATGAAGAGGATGGATAACGTCGACTTCAAAAATTAAATCTGTATTGCACGAGGTGACAACCTGGGCTTCCTACCACTTACAGCAGAGGGCTCTGTTCCTTTGCCAAGGGAATGTATTGTTTGAAATAAAAGAGAACGGGAATATTCTATTTTAAAAATTCTACGGATAAGTGTTGCTTACACCGGGCTTCTGGAGAAGAAGCAATATGAATATCAGGGGAAATGCAGAGAAATAATATTGAATTCTCCAGAAATTCTAGCTTTTCAACACTTTGAATACTACACAGTTTATGCAAAGATGAATCATCAGACTTGAATACTCCTACCAAAAGCATTAAATTTGTTATACTCTACTAATCCTAAATCCGTTTATATTTAGTATAGATATGCCTATTATGAAGTTATTCTCAAAATACATTTCTTATCTAAACAAACCATCATTTTAAACAAGACATTTTTGACAGAATTGGTTAATAAGCCAAAGCAGTAAGATGATAGTGATAAACCAATCCAAGTACTTAGATTTACAGGTAGTCATTAATCAATAATATTGTTATTATTCTTATCAATTAACAAGCTACAACCTTAGTTGGAAAAGCAGGGGCCCCAACAGAAAAAATAGCCCAGTGAGGATAGGCAACATGGAAAAATAAAACATTTTAAGAAAGGTACCATTAAAATAAATATCTCCTATATAAACTATAAAAACTTTAACAAAACAGAAGGAAGAGAAATAAAATAGAATAGTGTACCCTAGTGTACCCTTAAGCAAGGTAATGAAAAGAAAAGCCTAACCGCTAGATTTAAGTGGGGGACTTGAATATATATTTAGTACACAAAGCAATTAGGCCGTCAAAAATTTCTGTCGCTATAGAAGTATATAGAAGTTTGTAGAATTTTCAAAATGTTATTTTGATAATAAAATAAATTTTTGAATATACTTACCCGGTGATTATAATAGCTGCAACTCTGTTGCTCGACAGAAAACTCTAAGGTAAAATTCGCCAGCGATCGCTACACAGGTTGCGGGTGTGCCCAACAGCGCCATCTGTCGTCCAGATACCCAGTACTCAATGTAAACAAAGAACTCAATTTTCTCCTCGTTCCACTGCGTCTCTATTGGGGAGGAAGGGAGGGTCCTTTAATTTATAATCACCGGGTAAGTATATTCAAAAATTTATTCTATTATCAAAATAAAATTTTTCAATATTTAACTTAGCCGGTGATTATAATAGCTGATTCACACCCAGGGGGGTGGGTAGAGACCAGCAAAATATGTTTACATTATTATGAGCTAAGAATTTTTTATTTCATTTTAGAAGTTATCAAAATAACAAAAACAAAATAAATAGGTACCTGGTAAGGAAGTCGACTTGAACAATTACTCTGCCTTTTTAAGTACGTCTTCCTTACGGAGCCTCGCGATCCTCTTAGGATGCTGATCGACCCCTAGGATCTGAAGTATCAAGGGTTGCAACCCATACAACAGGACCTCATCAAAACCCCTAATCTAGGCGCTTCTCAAGAAATGACTTTGACCACCCGCCAAATCAACCAGGATGCGAAAGGCTTCTTAGCCTTCCGGACAACCCAAAAACAACAATAAAAACATTTCAAGAGAAAGATTAAAAAGGTTATGGAATTAGGGAATTGTAGTGGTTGAGCCCTCACCCACTACTGCATTCGCTGCTACGAATGGTCCCAGAGTGTAGCAGTCCTCGTAAAGAGACTGGACATCCTTAAGATAAAAAGACGCGAACACTGACTTGCTTCCCCAATAGGTTGCGTCCATTATACTTCGCAGAGATCTATTTTGTTTAAAGGCCACGGAAGTTGCGACAGCTCTAACTTCGTGTGTCCTTACCTTCAGCAAAGCTTGGTCTTCCTCACTCAGATGGGAATGAGCTTCTCGTATTAACAGTCTGATAAAATAGGATAAAGCATTCTTTGACATAGGCAAAGATGGTTTCTTAACTGAACACCATAAAGCTTCAGACATGCCTCGTAAAGGTTTAGTTCGTTTTAAATAGAACTTAAGAGCTCTCACAGGGCATAAGACTCTTTCTAGTTCATGTCCAACCATATTCGATAAGCTTGGAATATCGAACGATTTCGGCCAAGGTCGAGAAGGCAGCTCGTTTTTGGCTAGAAAACCAAGTTGTAGAGAACATGTAGCCGTTTCAGATGAAAATCCGATGTTCTTGCTGAAGGCATGAATCTCACTGACTCTTTTAGCTGTGGCTAAGCATACCAGGAAAAGAGTCTTTAAGGTGAGATCTTTCAGGAAGGCTGATTGTAGTGGCTCGAACCTGTCTGACATGAGGAATCTTAGTACCACGTCTAAATTCCAACCAGGTGTAACCAAACGACGCTCCTTCGTGGTCTCAAAAGACTTAAGGAGGTCCTGTAGATCTTTATTGTTGGAAAGATCTAAGCCTCTGTGACGGAAGACTGATGCCAACATGCTTCTGTAACCCTTGATAGTGGGAGCTGAAAGAGATCGATCTTTCCTCAGGTATAAGAGGAAGTCAGCTATTTGAGTTACAGAGGTACTGGTCGAGGATATAGATACTGACTTGCACCAGTTTCGGAAGACTTCCCACTTCGATTGGTAGACTCTAAGGGTGGATGTTCTCCTTGCTCTAGCAATCGCTCTGGCTGCCTCCTTCGAAAAGCCTCTAGCTCTCGAGAGTCTTTCGATAGTCTGAAGGCAGTCAGACGAAGAGCGTGGAGGCCTTGGTGTACCTTCTTTACGTGTGGCTGACGTAGAAGGTCCACCCTTAGAGGAAGAGTTCTGGGAACGTCTACTAGCCATCGAAGTACCTCGGTGAACCATTCTCTCGCGGGCCAGAGGGGAGCAACTAGCGTCAACCTTGTCCCTTCGTGAGAGGCGAACTTCTGCAGTACCTTGTTGACAATCTTGAACGGAGGGAATGCATATAGATCTAGATGTGACCAATCTAGGAGAAAGGCATCTATATGAACTGCTGCTGGGTCCGGGATTGGTGAGCAATATATTGGGAGCCTCTTGGTCATCGAGGTTGCGAAGAGATCTATGGTTGGCTGGCCCCAGGTGGCCCAAAGACTCTTGCATACATCCTTGTGGAGGGTCCATTCTGTTGGAATTATTTGTCCCTTCCGACTGAGACAATCTGCCATGACATTCAAGTTGCCTTGGATGAACCTTGTTACTAGCGATATGTTTAGACCTTTTGACCAGGTGAGGAGGTCCCTTGCGATCTCGTACAACGTCATTGAGTGGGTCCCTCCTTGCTTGGAGATGTACGCCAAAGCCGTGGTGTTGTCCGAGTTCACCTCCACCACCTTGCCTTGAAGGAGAGACCTGAAGCTTTTCAAGGCCAGATGTACTGCCAGTAGCTCCTTGCAGTTGATATGCATTGCCTTTTGATACGAGTTCCATATTCCCGAGCATTCCCGACCGTCTAATGTCGCACCCCAGCCTACGTCCGATGCGTCCGAGAAGAGAACGTGGTTGGGAGTCTGAACAGCCAGGGGCAGACCCTCTCTGAGGCTGATACTGTCCTTCCACCATGTCAGGCAAGACTTCATCTTCTCGGAAATGGGGATCGAGACCGCTTCTAGCGTCTTGTCCTTTTTCCAGTGAAAAGCTAGGTGATATTGAAGAGGACGGAGGTGTAGTCTTCCTAACGACACGAACTGTTCCAGGGATGATAGCGTCCCTATCAGACTCATCCACTGCCTGACTGAACATCGTTCCTTCTTCAGCATGTTCTGGATGCATAACTGGGCTTGGCTTGTTCTGGGGGCCGACGGAAAAGCCCGAAAAGCTACACTGTGAATCTCCATCCCTAAATACACAATAGTTTGGGATGGGACCACTTGAGACTTTTCCATATTGACAAGGAGACCCAATTCCTTGGTCAGATCTAGAGTCCACTTTAGATCCTTCAGACAGCGACGACTGGAAGAAGCTCTTAGAAGCCAGTCGTCCAAATAGAGGGAGGCTCGGATGTCCGCTAAATGAAGGAATTTGGCTACATTCCTCATCAGCCTCGTAAACACAAGAGGAGCTGTGCTTAGGCCAAAGCACAGGGCTTGAAACTGGTAGACAACCTTTTCGTAAACAAATCTCAGAAAAGGTTGGGAGTCTGGGTGGATGGGGACGTGGAAGTATGCGTCCCTTAGGTCTAAAGAGACCATCCAGTCTTCCCTTCTGACCGCTGCAAGAACGGACTTTGTGGTCTCCATGGAGAACGTCTGCTTTGTGACAAAGACATTCAGCGCACTGACGTCTAGCACCGGCCTCCACCCTCCTGTCTTCTTTGACACCAAGAATAGACGGTTGTAAAATCCCGGGGTTTGATGGTCCAGGACTTTGACTACCGCTCCCTTCTCTAGTAAGAGAGACACTTCCTGTTTCAATGCTCGTCTCTTGTCTTCCTCTCTGTACCTGGGAGAGAGATCGATGGGAGACGTTGCTAGAGGGGGTTTTCGTACAAACGGGATCTTGTACCCCTCTCTGAGCAACTTCACAGATTGTGCATCTGGGCCTCTCTTTTCCCAGGTCTGCCAGAAGTTCTTGAGTCTGGCTCCCACTGCTGTCTGAAGAAGCTGGCAGTCAGACTCTGCCCTTAAAGGACTTGGTTCCTTTCTTCTTTCCACGTCTCCCTTCGGCACGAGCACCTCCTCTGCTGGAGGCTCTGCCACGAAAGGGCGGAATAAAACGGGACGCTGGAGTGTCCATCCTTGGTCTAGCTGACAAGGTAGGCAAAGGGATGGCTTTGCGAGCAGAGGACGCAACAAGATCGTGAGTGTCCTTCTGTATCAGAGAAGCGGCAATTTCCTTTATCAGGTCCTCTGGAAAAAGGCACTTGGAAAGAGGAGCAAACAGAAGTTCGGATCTCTGGCATGGTGTAACTCCAGCTGAAAGGAACGAGCACAGGTTTTCATGCTTCTTAAGGACTCCGGACACAAAAGACGCAGCAAGCTCATTAGACCCATCACGTACGGCCTTGTCCATGCAGGACATAATGAGCAAGGAAGTCTCCTTCTCCGTCGGAGAGATCTTTCTGCTTAGAGCTCCTAGACACCAGTCTAAGAAGTTAAAAACCTCGAAGGCTCTAAAAATACCTTTCAAAAGGTGGTCCAGGTCCGAAGATGACCAACATATCTTTGAGCGTCTCATGGCTAGGCGGCGGGGAGAGTCTACAAGACTTGAGAAGTCGCCCTGGGCAGAGGCAGGAACTCCCAAGCCGAGAACTTCTCCCGTGGCATACCAGACGCTCGATCTAGAAGAGAGTCTAGCAGGGGGAAACGTAAAGGCTGTCTTCCCTAAACTCTTTTTGGACTGCATCCATTCTCCTATCACTCGTAAAGCTCTCTTGGACGAGCGTGCGAGGACGAGTCTAGTAAAGGCAGGAGAGGTTGACGGCATGCCTAACACAAACTCTGACGGAGGAGAACGCGGAGCCACAGACACAAACTGGTCCGGAAACATCTCTTTGAACAGGGCCAAAACTTTCCTAAAGTCCAAAGAGGGTTGCGTAGACTTAGGCTCGTCCAGTTCTGAATGCGGTTCATCTACGTGTGCAGCACCATCATCATCAGAAAGTCCCTCATCCGAGAACTGATGAGGGAACGGCAACGGAGTGGGTAACGGCTGGTTAGCTGAGTCCGGTCGCACGGGTGCATGCGTGACTGAGCCGGACGCAACGTCATGGAACTGCTACCCAGTCTGTGAGCTGGCAACAACCATAGCAGCGCGGGGACGCACAGCATCTACTCCAGACTGTCTAGACTGATGTGGGTGAGCAGTGGCAACCATACTGGGTTGCGGAGGTTGACGCACCGCGTCAAAACAAAACAACTCTGGCGGTTGTTGTACCTAGCGAACGTCAACGGAAGCCTCCGTGCGTCGCTGAACGTCAACATGCGGATGGCAGATCACACTGGAACGCATGGGTGGCGGAACTCTCTCAACTGGAGTGCGTGAAAAGGTTACCTCAGCGTCCACAGGACGCACAACCGATCGTGTGGGTGGTTGTAGGCAAGGGGCTGCACTAGCTGGTGCGGCAGCAACCTTCTCCGCACGAAAGTCCTGCATAAGCGACGTTAGTTGAGACTGCATGTCTTGCAGTAAAGACCACTTAGGGTCTACAGGAGCAGGTGCGGCGACAGACGGTGTAACTGTCTGAAGCGGTACCGCTTTACCTCTCTTAGGAGGTGAGCAGTCATCAGATGACTGCAGCGAGTCCGAACTGACCCAGTGGCTACAGCTGGGCCGTTGGACTTGTGCGGAAGGGACCGACTTGCGCTTTAACGGTCGTGAGACCTTGGTCCATGGTTTCTTGCGAGAAACACCTTCCGAAGACGAGGTATAAATGGGCTCTCTCGTCTTTGTGTGGCAGGGGCGATCTTGGGTAGATACGCCCGATACCACGGAGGGAACGTCTGTTCGCTGATTAAAACCTCTCGAACCCATTTGTCGTACGACATTGCTTCTCCCCTGGACTTGGGAGCTTGCAAGAGGTCCCGGACTAGGAGGACGACAGGCACGAACAGACGAACCCTCAAGCGCAACACTATCCACAACACTATCACTCACTTTAACACTTCCCACTGCACTTTTACACTTCAGCTCCTTCACATCCGCCATGAGCTGATTACGGTCACTAGCCAGGGACTCAACTCTCTCACCCAGAGCTTGGATGGCACGCATCATATCAGCCATCGAAGGTTCCTGAGTGCCAGAAGGGGGATTAGGAGTAACCACTACAGGGGAAGGAATAGGTTGTGGGGCATGAGGAGAGGAAATGTCAATAGAACGAGAGGAACTTCTCCTAACTCTATCTCTCTCTAGCCTACGTGTATACTTTTGGAATTCGATAAAATCGAATTCTGAAAGCCCAACGCACTCCTCACATCGATCTTCCAATTGACAGGTTTTATCCCGACAATTGGAACAAACAGTGTGAGGGTCGATAGAGGCCTTCGGAAGACGCCTTGAACAGTCCCTAGCATTGCACTTCCTAAATTTTGGGACTTGTGAAGGGTCAGCCATTTTGAATTGGTCAAAGGGGAATTCAAAAAACTATCAAAAAGTCATCAACAAAGAATCCGTAATCAAAAAGAGTTCAAGGATTTGTGAAGAGAAAGCCTGCACAGCGAAAGCTCAAAACTAGAATAATGTACTTCACCAATTAGTTGTGAAAACAAATCCAGTTAGCAACAGCGAATAAGTACGTCTTGTCGGTAGCACGACAGAGAGAAAATTGAGTTCTTTGTTTACATTGAGTACTGGGTATCTGGACGACAGATGGCGCTGTTGGGCACACCCGCAACCTGTGTAGCGATCGCTGGCGAATTTTACCTTAGAGTTTTCTGTCGAGCAACAGAGTTGCAGCTATTATAATCACCGGCTAAGTTAAATATTGAAAAACGGATGTATCGGGTAAATTGAGCCGTCATTGATCTCAAACAAAATGAAGACTAAAAGGCCAGATGGAAAAGGAGAAAATTATTCACAACAGACTTTTACAGCAGTTTCCCAAGTGGCTGTGCATAACGAATAAGTTAAAAATGTGAAAAAAGGAGCACATCTTCAGGAGGTTTATGTTGAATTTTTGATGAGAGCAATCATGCTTTGTTAACCCTCGACAGTAAATCACTTGATACTGGAGAGGCAAACTGCAGAGGACATTTCATAATGTCTACACTATGCTGCTTAAGGCACACTGTAAAAAGGAAAAAGAGGTAAGTAAAAAGAATATACAGTAATACAAACAATTAAGCAAAAGAAGGTAAATGAAAAGCAGCATGTCAATAATAATATCTTCCAGCAAATACTTTACTCTCTTAATTAGCACTGGAATTAAAAAATTTAAAATTGCAGTTTCCAGTGCATGTAATGTACATTTGAATTTGAAAAATCTCAAATTCTAAAAGATTTAATTCTCTGTTCTAGATACAATTTTAATTGGCATTAGAAATTTTAGAATATTTAAAACTGCAATTTCCGGTACTGTACGTTTAAATTTTTAAAAATTACAAATTGCAAAAGTTGTAATTCTCTGTTACAGATACGATTTTAATTAGCATTGGAAATTCTAAAATACTTAAAACTGCAATTTTTGCACTACTGTGCTGTATTTTTTTCTATAAAAAAAATTACAAATTTGTAAAGCAATTTATATTTTACCTTACTATACAAACCTGAGACCTTCAATAGGAGTATAATATCAGCAAAGATAGATGCGGCTATTAAATCTTAACGAGGTGGCGGTAGTTAGCCGGAGGGTGAAGGGTAGGCCCCGCCCACCTCATAGTCTAATTAGTTCCCACTTTGACCTTCAACCTAGGTGGTTAAAGGATCCAAGTTTGTATACTTGGGAACAAGTAAAAAGAGCAACCAGAGATTTCAGACTTCGCCAATGAAGATTGTCAAAATTTTACTCAAATTTACAACCAGAGCTCTTCCTCTTCCATATGGTGACTGTGAATTAATCTACTGTATAATAGCAATCATGAATCCGGATGCAAAAATCTAATCAATTCTAAGCTAGGCCATTTCTGACATAAACAATTTTCATCAAAATTCATTTGAAACTTCTTGGGTTAAGCTGGCAACAAACAAACAGACATAGGTAAAGTCACAAATTACTTTAAACTTTGTGATTTGTTTCTACACAAATACAAACCTTCCTTTAATAGGAGACTTATCCTTAGGAGGGAAGAGCTCCCTATAAACAAATTAACTGATTTACTTTCCTTGGAAATATCAAAGTATTTCAATCATGTACGAGAGCAAAAGTCATGACTCCTGTTCCATGAAGTCATGAAGAAATAGTATGCTTTCTGTAGGGAAGAGATGAAGATGCACTTGAACTCACGGACGGCTGGGTTCTAGGTACTGACCCCGGACTCATGAACCAAGGCGATGGAGATATATCCTCAAGAATGACTTATGACACAGGCCAAAATATGCAATCTCCTACCTACTTAGTCAAGGCTAGGATAGTCACGAGGCAAGAAGCCCTATCTACCGCTCGTCACCTGGGTTCGAGCAAGGTAGATTGAGGGACCTGGAAACTCATGAAATATTCCTGCAGCTTGAGCTCCCTATAAGCTCCTAATGAGTGTAGACCATTCTGGGAGGAGTCTAAACCCAATTCCCAGTTGAAAACTGGTATTGAGGGGCGAGCAGAATCTTTTAGCATGAAGATTGAGGAGCTTGCCTGATGGAGGAAGAAAGAAAAAAGCTGATCTGGATGACATCGGTAAGTGGCCGGTCGGAAAAGATCAGTCATGCTAAGCTTCAATGTTGTTTACCAAATACTGAGTAATCAGCAAATCAGGAAAATGGGCACAAAGGAGTAAACGTCTAGAATTCCAATGGATGTTGGATGGCATCATTAAACGCTGCTGAGAAATGGGGACTGGCAAATACAGGAAATTTCTTTTACAGCTGAATGGCAAGCCGAACGATCAATGGTGAAGACCTGAAGTAAGAAGACTTTCTGCCACGCAATGAAGTAGGAATCACAATTGACTTTTAAGTCGAATCCCTGTCAACTAAGAGAGTTTGGTGAAACAATCTCTTCTCTGGGTTGAACTTTGCACACATCTTTAACTTGTTGATGACTTCCCAAGAGTGCACCTGCTTGATAAAGGTCTGTGAAACGAGCTCCTTGTAGATGTTAGCCATGAATGGAAGCATTGTCGTTCATCAACGATACTGTTATTTACAAAACTCTTGCTAAGTAGTAATGCTGCATGCATTACCGGTAGGTTAAATGCAGGTGATTTAACAATTTCACTCATTTTTTGATTTTCCAACTCCCAATAAAAATTCCAAGTTTCTCTAAGTACAGACTGAATTACGGGGTACATATCTTTTGCAGGTAATAAAAAGTTATTTCTTATACAGTTATGAACTGCCTCCTTTGCCAGAGAGTCCGCTTTCTCATTTCCCTTTATATCGACATGAGCAGGAACCCAACAAAATTTAATATTCTTACCTCTATTTCCCAGTAGATATAGCCATTCAAGAATTTTGATTATTATTGGATGCAGTGAATTGAAGTGGTTCACTGCCATCAATACACTCAAGTCGCTAAAAATAACAATCTTTATGAGGTAGCCGGAAGATATCCTTGACTGCCATTAACCCTTTTACCCCCAAAGGACGTACTGGTACGTTTCACAAAAGCCATCCCTTTACCCCCATGGACGTACCGGTACGTCCTCGCAAAAAAATGCTATAAAATTTTTTTTTCATATTTTTGATAATTTTTTGCGAAAATTCAGGCATTTTCCAAGAGAATGAGACCAACCTGACCTCTCTATGATAAAAATTAAGGCTGTTAGAGCAATTTAAAAAAAATATACTGCAAAATGTGCTGGGAAAAAAATAACCCCCTGGGGGTTAAGGGTTGGAAATTTCCAAATAGCCTGGGGGTAAAAGGGTTAAAATAGCATAGCATTCAGCTGTAAAACTGGATGCTTGGTTAGGTAATCTAATACTTCGATTAAACTTTGGAAAACATATCCCAAATCCAACGCCAGCGCTGGACTTGGATCCATCCGTAAAAACGAAAACAGAGTCCTTATGGCATTCTATGTGCTCCCAGAAAGTAACTCTCATTATCTCCTTGGATGTTTCTTGTTTTGAATCTAATATACATTTACAGAAATCTACAGAGGGTAGATTCCATGGAGGTGCTTTAGAGTACTCTATAGGTAAAATTTTACCCTTGGAGATTTCATAGTCCTCCAAGGTTCTTGAAGCTCTATACCCTAACGGTTTAGGGTATCTAGGATAATTATCATAAAAACTAGTACAGTACATTTTAAATTAATAACCGTTTCATATGCGAGTGACTTTGTCAGCTTCTGAAGTCTAAACCAGTATCGAACGAGCGATGACTGGCGGTGAAGCTCTAAAGGCATTTCACAAGCATCTACTAACAGACTAGATATGGGAGATGGCTTAAAAAGCTCCACTGGCTAGTCTTATTCCAGCATTGTGTACATTGTCTAATAATGCCAATGTTGTTTTTGTTGCTCAGGAATATATTTCACATCCATATGCAACTTTAGATGCAATTAATACTTTGTAAAGCATTAGAAGGTGCTTTCAATCAGCACCCCAAAAGGTATGGGATAAAATTCTAATCAAATTAAGAGACTGAATATATTCAACTTTCAAATTTCTAATATGAGGAACCCATGTTAACTTACTGTCAAATAATAACCCTAAAAACAAGGTCTCATCTTTGCAAGAAATTCTTTTCCCATATATGTATAAGTCAGGGTCCGGATGATTACCTCTTATACGGCAGAAATGCATCGCCACAGTTTTCGAAGCTGAAAACTTGAATCCTCGTTTGGCAGCCCATTCTGTTACCCTATTAATAGTTAGCTGAATCTTTCTTTCGGCAACAGCCATTCGTGATGCTGCAAATGAGATAGAGAGGTCATCAACAAATAGGGTGTGCTTGACATCATGAGGATTACGTTACTAATACCATTTATGGATAAGGCAAATAATGTTACATTAAGGACACTGCCTTGTGGAACGCCTTCTTCTTGATTATGAATTGATGAGAATGTATTTCCTACTCTTAACTTTAAGAGTAGGAACGTAGAGAGTAGAGGTCCCGTATTTTGTTTTGTTTCATTTGTTGATGTTGGCTAACCCCCATAATTGGGGGAAGTGCCTTGGTATATGTATGTATGTATGTAACTTTAAACTGACGGTTACTCAGGAACGATCTAACAAACATTGGCAGTTCCCCTCTCAAGCCAATTTCACGAATGGTTTGAAGAATACCATGTCTCCAGGTGGTATCATATGCCTTCTCCAAGTCGAAGAAAATAGATATGTGATGCTTTTTGCTGGCAAAAGCTTCACAAATTGATGCCTCTAATCTTGCTAAGACATCAATGCAGGATCGCATCTGTCGGAAGCCACACTGTGAGGGGTTAATAAGTCCTTTCTGTTCTAAAACCCATACCAGTCGTACGTTCACAATCTTTTCCATCAATTTACATATACAAGATGTTAATGCAATCGGCCGATAGTTGGTCATAATTTTGCTATCTTTTCCATGTTTTAAAAAGGCTAAAATTATACAAATGCTCCAAATATTAGGGAATAGACTCTCTCTCCAAATTCTATTGATGATACTGAGTAAAAAAAATTTAGTTTCTATGGGTAGAAGTTTAACCCTTTTACCCCCAAAAGACGTACTGGTACGTTTCACAAAACCCATCCCTTTACCCCCATGGACGTACCGGTACGTCCTTGCAAAAAAATGCTATAAAAATTTTCTTTTTCATATTTTTGATAATTTTTTGAGAAAATTCAGGCATTTTCCAAGAGAATGAAACCAACTTGACCTCTCTATGACGAAAATTAAGGCTGTTAGAGCAATTTAAAACATATATACTGCAAAATGTGCTGGGAAAAATATAACCCCCTGGGGGTTAAGGGTTGGAAATTTCCAAAGAGCCTGGGGGTAAAAGGGTTAATCATTGAAAAATGATATTTTAATTATAAAATAAATTTTTGAATATACTTACCCGGTGAATATATAATAGCTGCTGCTCCAGCGGCTCGACAGAAAAACACACAAAAACTCCCGAGCGATCGCTATGAAGGTTGCGGGTGTGCCCACCAGCGCCAACTATCGGCCAGATACCGCACATGCATGTAAACAAGCCTCAATTCTTCTCGTCCCGCTGCGTCTCTATTGGGGAGGAAGGGAGGGCCTTTAATTTATATATTCACCGGGTAAGTATATTCAAAAATTTATTTTATAATTAAAATATCATTTTTAAATATTTAACTTAGCCGGTGAATATATAATAGCTGATTCACACCCAAGGTGGTGGGTAGAGACCAGAGTTAATTAAGTTTACAGCGTATATGCTTAGAGTTTTTGACAGTTATAATATAACAAAACCCAAATATATAGGTACCTGGTAAGGAAGTTGACTTAGACGATTACTCTGCCTTGTAAGTCTGTCTTCCTCACGAAGCCCAGCGATCCTCTTAGGATGCTGAAAGACTCCCAGGAGCTGAAGTATCAAGGGCTGCAACCCATACAACAGGACCTCATCAAACCCCTAATCTGGGCGCTCTCAAGAAATGACTTTGACCACCCGCCAAATCAACCAGGATGCGAAAGGCTTCTTAGCCTTCCGTACAACCCAAAAAACAATATTAAAAACATTTCAAGAGACAGATTAAAAAGGATATTGGAATTAGGGAAGTGTAGTGGTAGAACCCTCACCCACTACTGCACTCGCTGCAACGAATGGACCCAGTGTGTAGCAGTCCTCGTAAAGAGTCTGGACATCTTTTAAGTAAAATGACGCGAACACTGACTTGCTTCTCCAAAAAGTCGCGTCCATGATACTTTGCAGAGATCTATTTTGCTTGAAGGCCACGGAGGTTGCTATAGCTCTAACTTCGTGCGTCTTAACCTTAAGCAAACATCGGTCTTTCTCATTCAAGTGAGAATGAGCTTCTCGTATTAAAAATCTGATAAAATATGACAAAGCATTCTTTGACGTAGGCAATGATGGTTTCTTAACTGAGCACCATAATGCCTCAGATTTACCTCGTAATGACTTAGTACGAGCTAAATAGAACTTAAGAGCTCTAACAGGACATAATACTCTTTCCAGTTCGTTGCCTACGATCTCTGATAAGCAAGGAATATCAAAAGATTTAGGCCAAGGACGAGAAGGCAGTTCATTTTTGGCCAGGAAACCAAGTTGAAGTGAACAAGTGGCTTTTTCTGTAGAAAAGCCGATGTTCTTACTGAAGGCATGAAGTTCACTGACTCTTTTAGCCGAAGCCAAGCACACTAGGAAAAATGTCTTGAGGGTGAGATCCTTCAGGGAGGCTGAATGTAATGGCTCAAACCTGTCTGACATGAGGAACCTTAGGACCACGTCTAAGTTCCATCCAGGAGTTGCCAAACGACGTTCCTTAGAGGTCTCGAAAGACTTAAGGAGATCTTGGAGATCTTTATTGTTGGAAAGATCTAAGCCTCTATGCCGAAAGACCGAAGCCAACATGCTCCTGTAGCCCTTGATCGTGGGAGCTGAAAGGGAGCGAACCTTTCTCAGATGTAAAAGAAAATCTGCGATTTGGGCTACAGAGGTACTGGACGAGGACACAGATGCTGACTTGCACCAGTCTCGAAAGACTTCCCACTTAGACTGGTATACTCTAATGGTAGAAGCTCTCCTCGCTCTTGCAATCGCACTGGCTGCCTCCTTCGAAAAGCCTCGAGCTTTTGAGAGTCGTTCGATAGTCTGAAGGCAGTCAGACGAAGAGCGGGGAGGTTTTGGTGTACATTCTTTACGTGGGGCTGACGTAACAGATCTACCCTTAGAGGAAGACTTCTTGGAAAGTCTACCAGCCATCGAAGTACCTCGGTGAACCACTCTCTCGCGGGCCAGAGGGGAGCAACCAACGTCAACCTTGTCCCTTCGTGAGAGGCGAACTTCTGCAGTACCTTGTTGACAATCTTGAATGGTGGGAATGCATATAAGTCCAGATGAGACCAATCTAGGAGAAATGCGTCTATGTGTATTGCTGCTGGGTCTGGGACTGGAGAGCAATAGATTGGAAGTCTCTTGGTCATCGAGGTGGCAAAGAGGTCTATGGTGGGTTGACCCCAAGTCGCCCAAAGACTCTTGCACACGTCTTTGTGGAGGGTCCATTCCGTAGGAATTACCTGACCCCTCCAACTGAGACAGTCTGCTAAGACGTTCAAGTCGCCCTGGATAAACCTCGTTAACAGGGAGATGCCTCGATCTCTTGACCAAATGAGCAGGTCCCTTGCGATCTCATCTCGTACAGCGTGAGGGAGTGGGTGCCTCCTTGCTTGGAGATGTACGCCAAGGCTGTGGTATTGTCGGAGTTGATCTCTACTACTTTGTTTCGAAGGAGACTCTCGAATTTCATCAAGGCCAAGTGGACTCCCAAAAGCTCCTTGCCGCTGATGTGCATGCTCCTCTGACTTGAGGTCCACAGACCTGAGCATTCCCGACCATCCAGGGTCGCACCCCAACCCAAATCCGACGCGTCTGAGAATAGTACGTGGTTTGGGTTCTGAACTGCTAGTGAAAGTCCCTCTCTCAGACTGATATTGTCGTTCCACCATTTCAGGCATGCCTTTACTGGTTCGGAGACCGGGATTGAGACCGTCTCTAACGTCTTGTCCTTGTTCCAGTGAAAAGCTAGATGGAACTGGAGAGGTCGAAGGTGTAGTCTTCCTAGCGAGACAAACTGCTCCAGGGATGATACAGTTCCTATTAGACTCATCCAATTCCTGACTGAGCACCATTCTCTCTTCAACATTAGTTGGACTTTGAGCAGGGCTTGATCTATTCGGGTGGCAGACGGAAAAGCCCGAAAAACTGGACTGCGAATCTCCATCCCTAAATCCAGTATAGTTTGGGATTGGATCAGCTGGGACTTTTCTAGGTTGACCAAAAGTCCAAATTCCTTGGTCAGATCCAATGTCCAATGAAGATCCTGCAGACAGCGATGACTGGACGAAGCTCTGAGAAGCCAGTCGTCCAAGTACAGGGAAGCTCGGATTCCCGATAAATGGAGGAATTTTGCTACATTCCTCATAAGCCTCGTAAACACGAGAGGAGCAGGACTTAGGCCAAAGCACAGGGCCCGAAACTGGTATACCACATTTTTGAAAACAAACCTCAGAAACAGTTGGGAATCTGGGTGTATAGGGATGTGGAAGTACGCGTCTCGTAGGTCGAGAGAGACCATCCAGTCTCCCTTTCTGACCGCTGCTAAGACTGATTTCATGGTCTCCATAGTGAACTTTGTTTTCGTAACAAAGACGTTGAGCGCACTGACGTCTAGCACCGGTCTCCAACCTCCTGTCTTCTTCGGGACTAGGAAGAGACGGTTGTAAAACCCCGGTGATTGAAGGTCCGAGACTTTCACCACCGCTCCCTTCTCTAGCAACAGAGACACTTCTAGGTTTAGGGCTTGTCTTTTTGACTCCTCTCGGTACCTGGGAGAGAGGTCGATGGGGGATGTCGCTAGAGGAGGTTTGCGTACAAACGGAATTTTGTACCCCTCTCTGAGCAACCGAACAGATTGTTGGTCTGCGCCCCTCTTCTCCCAGGCCTGCCAGAAGCTCTTCAATCTGGCTCCTACTGCTGTCTGAGGCTGTGGGCAGTCAGACTCTGCCACGTGAGGACTTGGCTCCTCTCTTCTTTCCTCTCTTTCCCTCGGCACGAGTACTTCCCCTGCTGGGAGCTCTGCCACGAAAGGGCGGGATAAATCTGGATGCCGGAGTGTCGATCCTGGGTCTAGCAGCAAAGGATGTAGAAGGAGTCCCCTTGCGAGCAGAGGACGCCATCAAGTCATGGGTGTCCTTCTGCACAAGTGAAGAAGCTATGTCCTTAACCAATTGTTGCGGAAACAAAAACTTTGATAAGGGAGCAAAGAGCAGTTCTGATCTCTGACAGGGAGTAACTCCTGCCGAAAGAAAAGAGCAAAGGGACTCTCGCTTCTTTAAGACTCCCGACGTAAAAGAGGAGGCGAGCTCATTGGAACCATCGCGGATGGCTTTATCCATACATGACATTATCAGTAAGGAAACATCTCTATCAGCCGATGAGATTTTCCTACTTAAAGCTCCCAATGACCAGTCGAGGAAGTTGAAAACTTCAAAGGCCCTGTATATGCCTTTCAGCAGATGGTCAAGGTCCGAGGAGGACCAACTAATCTTCGAGCGTCTCATGGCTAGGCGGCGGGGAGAGTCTACAAGGCTTGAGAAGTCACCCTGGGCAGAGGCAGGGACTCCCAAGCCGAGAACTTCTCCCGTGGCATACCAGACGCTCGATCTAGACGAGAGCTTTGACGGAGGGAAGGCAAAGGCCGTCTTCCCCAAACTCCTCCTGGTATCCAACCAGTCGCCTAAAAGTCGTAAAGCTCTCTTGGAAGAGCGAGAGAGCACTAGCTTAGTAAAGGCTGGCATGTTAGCAGGTAAGCCTAGAGCAAACTCAGACGGTGGCGAACGAGGAGCAACAGTGACAAAGTGATCGGGAAAAAGCTCCTTGAAAATTAACATGACTTTCTTAAAGTCCATTGAAGGAGGAACCGTTCTAGGTTCGTCTACATCCGAAGGATGATCATCATGATGAGGGTCAGCAACGTCCTCATCTGAAGGATCTTCATCCGACAACTGCTGAGTAACAAGCAAAGGGGTTGGCAATGCTTGACACGCAGAGTCCACACGCACTGGTGCATTAGTAGCAGTCCAGGACGCTACGTCATGTAACTGCTTAACAGCCTGACTGTCAACAACAACAGGAGCGGGAGGACGCTCGACGTCAACTCGAGACTGTTTTGACTGCCTAGATTGAGCAGTCAAAACAACTCTAAACTGCGGTGGTTGACGCTCAGCGTCAAAACAAGTCAACTCCGCTGGTTGGCGAACGTCCTGAACGTCAACAAGAGCATTAGGAAGTGGCTGAACGTCCATATGCGGCTGAAAGTCAACACGTGACTGCATCGAGTGAGGCTCTACAAAGCGAGATTGACGTGACTTAGCAACGCCAACGTCAACAGGACGAGCAAAGGCTCGTTTTGGCGGCTGAAGGCCAGGATCTCGATTAGCTAAGCGGTGAGGATCATCGTGAACCTTTTCGGCACAACAGTCTTCCATAAGGGAGGCGAGCTTGATCTGCATTTCCTGCAGTTCAACCCATTTAGGATCAACGGGAATGGGTGCGGTAAAAGACGGGGTTAACGTCTGAGACTGCACAACCTTGCCTACACCAAGACTCTCTAAGCCTGTGTAACGTTGCTGCTTAGGCGGTGAGCAGTCTTCCGATGACTGCAAAGGGTCAGAGCTGTCCCAATGGCTACAACCAGGACGCTGGACCTGTCCTGAAGGGACCGACTTTCGCTTAAGGGGCCTAGAAACCTTGCTCCACGGTTTCTTATGCGAAAAGCCTTCGGATGACGAGGAGCAAATGGCCTCTCTCGTCTTATGGTAGGGGCGATCTTGATGAGACACGCCTGTTACCATAGAGGGAACGTCTGTTCGCTGATCAAGGCCTCTCGAACCCATAAGTCGTACGACATTACTTCTCCCCTGGACTTGGGAGCTTGCAAGAGGTCTCGGACTAGGCGAACGACAGGCACGAACAGACGAACCCTCGGTCGCAACACTGAAAACACTTTGCGCACTAATCACTTTCCCACAATTTTCCGCTGTGGCACTCTGACACTTTAGCTCTTTAACGTCAGCCATGAGTTGATTACGATCTGCAGCTAACGACTCAACTTTTTCACCCAAGGCATGAATGGAACGTAACGTCTCGCATCGATGGTTCCTGAGTGCCAGTAGGGGGTTCAGGCACAACCACTACAGGGGAAGGATTAGGTTCAGGGGCATGTGGAGAAGAAAAATCTACTGATCTAGAGGAACTCCTCCTTACCCTATCTCTCTCTAGCTTACGAGAATACTTGTCGTATTCGAGCCAATCGAATTCCGAAAGGCCCACGCATTCCTCACACCGATCTCCTAATTGACAGGTTTTACCCCAACAATTAGAACACACAGTATGTGGGTCGAGAGAGGCCTTTGGAAGACGCCTATTGCAATCCCTAGCATTACACTTACGAAATCTAGGGGATTGAGAAGCGTCAGCCATTTTGAATTAGTCAAAGAAAGTCCAAAAAACAATCCAAGTCATCAACAATTAAATCTGTCCAACAAAGAGTTCAAGAGTTTAAGTTGAGGAAAAACACCCGCACTGCGAAAGCTCAAACCAAAATGAAGTACTTCACCAAATATGTTGAGAAATCTCCAGGTTATACAGCGAGTATTGATACGTCTTGTCGTCAAGGTCGACAGAGAAGAATTGAGGCTTGTTTACATGCATGTGCGGTATCTGGCCGATAGTTGGCGCTGGTGGGCACACCCGCAACCTTCATAGCGATCGCTCGCGAGTTTTTGTGTGTTTTTCTGTCGAGCCGCTGGAGCAGCAGCTATTATATATTCACCGGCTAAGTTGAATATTTAAAAGGTGATATTATCAGTTCCAGGAGCCGAATCATTACACGTAGACAGGGCTGACAAAAGCTCTTTCTTGCTAAAAGGCAAATTATATGATTCTATCCTTATAGCTCCAAAGTCGAGAGGGCGATTCTCTTCTTGTATACGTTGTTGGTGATACATAGATGTAGGATTTTTTTGAGGAGATTTTTGAAAAATGATCTGCAAATGCTTCACTTACATTTTCTGGATTTTGTAATATTTGACCGTTACATTCAATTACAGGTGATGGC
The DNA here is from genome assembly GCF_036898095.1 of Palaemon carinicauda. Classification (NCBI taxonomy): domain Eukaryota; kingdom Metazoa; phylum Arthropoda; class Malacostraca; order Decapoda; family Palaemonidae; genus Palaemon; species Palaemon carinicauda. Next base: position 99,643 of record NW_027171903.1, read on the forward strand.
AAAGGTATACGTTTCCCGCTAATCTTTCTTATTTTTGTCCAGACCTTCGTTAAGTTAGTCTTCCAATTGATTTTGGATATAAAGTTTATCCAAGACTGGCACTTAGCCCGTTTGATTTAGTATCTAAACTTGGCTCTTGCTTTTTTATAACAAATTAAGTAATAATTACAAGGATGATGCCGCTATCGAGTAAATGCAGCTCTCATAGCTTTACGAGTTATTTGACATTGAATATTCCACCAAGGGACCGGTTTTCGTGTAAACTGACCTGTAGTTCGAGGAATTGACTTATTACTAGCATCTGTAGCTCTGGGTGATAGGAGGATAGATGTGAGCGAGGCAAGAGAGCGTGCTAGAAATAGGAATGAATGGCGAGCGATTGTGACGCAGTTCCGGTAGTCCCTGCTGCTGCCTCCGATGCCTTAGATGACCGCGGAGGTAGCAGCAGTAGGGGATTCAGAATTATGAAGCTTCATCTGTGGTGGAAAATGTGGGAGGGTGGGCTGTGACACCCTAGCAGTACTAGCTGAACTCGGTTGAATCCATTGTTAGGCTGGGAGGAACGTAGAGAGTAGAGGTCCCCTTTTTGTTTTTGTTTCATTTGTTGATGTCGGCTACCCCCCAAAATTGGGGGAAGTGCCTTGGTATATGTATGTACGTATAATGATTTTATTCAAAAATTCAAGGGCTTCCTCTACAGTGGGAAAATTATCAGCATCAATTTCTACCAATGTAAGCACAGTCAACAATGCCCAATTAGCTTTATCAATTACCCATCTTGAAGATCTTGGTGCAGCTATTTCATCAACTAATTTAATTACGATTGGAAAATGGTCACTTCCAATACCTTCATCCATTACTTCCCATGAAAAATCTAAAAAGCACTCAGGAGTGCATAATGAGATATCTATAGATGAAAGAGTTCCATTTTGTACATGAAAATGTGTTGGTGCTCCAGTATTCAAAACAGCAAGCTCTTTCTCTTCAATGAAAGAAAAAATTTGATTGCCTCGGGAGTTGGAAATAATATCCCACCACATAGGATGTCTCCCGTTAAAGTCTCCCAAGAGTAAAAATGGCTTAGGAAGCTGATCTATCAAGTTATCAAGTTCTTGCTTCAGGTTTTGATCACCTCGATCGGGTGGCAGATATATGGAACATATGGTGTATGCTCTTTTAAATGCATTTGTACGGCTACTGCTTGAAGATTTGTTTGTAAAGTAATCTTGTTCCTGGACTTCGGTATGATAAAATAAATATCCTCTGGGACATACTTTATTTTGCCCTAGCATTGTTTCTTGTAAGGATAATAGGATTGGGAAATGTTCCTTAATTAGTATTTTCAAAGATTCATATTTAGCTCTGAGGCCTTGGCAATTCCACTAAAGTATCGTGAGTTTGCTATCCATGAGTGCAATTTATGATTTATTTTTATTTAAACATTTTATCTTAGGGGCATTTCTTAAGGGGAAAGTTTTTAAAGCTGATTCTTTATCAATATTTTCTGGCAGTCTCCCCTCTGGGGTTCTCTCTCTCTTCTTATTTTCTTTAAGATGATTGACAGTTTCGGGTAGTGGACTGTCTTCTTCCATGTTGGTCTTGTCTAATGATGTGTTTATGTCAATATTTACAACACTTTTAGCTGGACTTAAAATCTTTTCAAATGATGCAGGTTGTTTTAGACTGTTGTTCTGAGCTTTCTTTAGATCCAGAAGGTTTCTGAGTATCTTTACATTCTTCCAATACCTGTTTTGATTTATCTACACTTTTCTGACTCAGATTTACAATAGAGCTTACATCTTGTATGACCACCCTTAAATCTTTCTTTATTTTGGAACCTGGGATATTTTTGTCATTCTGCTTAGGCAAACTTTTCTTCAAAACCAATGAAAAAGGTTGCCCTGGTCTTATCTGTTTTTCAAGAGCTCTTTTACGAGCCTCTTTAACCCTTTTACCCCCAAAAGGACGTACTGGTACATTTCACAAAAGACATCCCTTTACACCCATGGACGTACCTGTATGTCCTTGCAAAAAAATGCTATAAAAATTTTTTTTTTCATATTTTTGATAATTTATTGAAAAAAATCAGACATTTTCCAAGAGAATGAGACCAACCTGACCTCTCTATGATAAAAATTAAGGCTGTTAGAGCAATTTAAAAAAAATATACAGCAAAATGTGCTGGGAAAAAAATAACCCCCTGGGGGTTAAGGGTTGGAAATTTCCAAGTAGCCTGGGGGTTAAAGGGTCAAAAGTAACCCTTTCCATGGTTCGAATGGCCTGAATTTCTTTCTCAAAAATAAACTTCACACAAATTTTTGATGTTGCTGGGTGTGCTTCCCCACAGTGAATACAACAGGGGCTTTCTATACAAGCTCCGTGACTAATTTTGCCACAGTTTGCACAGACACCGGGCTTAATATTTAATTTTTCTTTACATTTTTGGCTTAGGTGGCCATACATTTGGCAATGGTAGCATCGCAATGGTGAAGGGATGTAGGGTTTCACCTTCAAAGATAGCCATCCAGCATCAATAGCATTGGGTAGTCTACACTGGTCAAAAGTTAAAACCAAAGTAGCGAGAGGGAAACATTCTCCAACTCTCTTTCTCATTCTTACAACTTTTACTACTTGATCTCTCAGTTCATTCTCAATTTCTTTTTCCTCTAGCTCTAACAATTCTGGCACATATATCACACCCCTACTCTGGTTAAAAATGGGGTGTGAAAAGCATTTGACATTATGACCATCCAATATTGAAAGAACTTTTAATCTTTCACTTTGTATTGGTGATAGTGTCTCTATCAGGAGACTTCCATTTCCTTGAGGAAGAATTTTTGGTTGCCCTCCACATTTATTTACTATTTCTCTGTTGGCTTTAAAAACATTTACATGTTCATGTCTTCCATTTTCAAATTCCAGTATAAAAAATTTATCGTAATTTACTACCTCATAGTGACCAGGTAATATTTCGGCTTTTCTGTATTTTTCTGTCCTGTCATCACTTCTTACTTTCTCTCTCTTCTTCTCTAATAAATTCTTATGATCATTTTTCACATGACACAAGTAAGGTTCTAAGGTTACAATATTAGAACCTGAGTTGGGGATGTCAATACCGAGGTCCAAGTTTGTCCTTTCCATGTCGTCATCAGAGGTGATGGGTTTTCTCGAAAGAGCAAGCTGGGTTATCCACCTCTTATCGGAAGATGTCAGTCCTCCTATCCCATGTGGCCCAGCACGAGAAGAGGCTTCAGCGGGGACCAGTCCTCTATTAGAGAGGGGCTGCCTCTCTTTAGGTGGGCGTACACTGGTCAGTGGGGGTAGTTAGCCCCTCCCACCGTCGACTCCAATGCCTGGCGTCACCCGTTACCCGCAAATATGGGTGACTTAAAATCGGATCACTGGAGCCCGACTCTTAACATTCTCGCGCTTAGACTTCCTCTTATGCGCAAACCTCTCCCACTGGGATACAGGCCACTCTCTACACTCGGAAAAGGTGTTGTCCCGCGAACACCGAGTTCCCCGGCAAGCCAAGCATAAAGGGTGAGGGTCCGTCTCTATGGACGACATGAAGGTACCGCAGCGGCGGCCCTCAATATTGTACCTGGACATATCCGCATAGCGGGACAATAACCAAACACACACCGATAGACACAAAAGTAAAAGGAAAAGTAATAAAGTCAAGGCAGTTTGTTTTAACGGGAACCAAAAGCAAAAGTGGTTACTCAACCGACAGGTGTAAGTGAGCGGGGTAGCCAGTCTACCACAACCACCTTCCGCTAACTGGCGGATGGGGTAATTATCCCTCACTAAAATTGTCTTGGCTAGTTTTCAGCGTTGTCGAAAGTAATAACCTATAAATAGCGAAAGGTTTGTATCTGTACCGGAACAAAATTATTTTAACAAGTTATGAGCCTGATGGAAATTTTGTCACAACCAGGACCATCAGAGGGTTAAGTAATCCCATGGGATCTCTAGCTTGATTCGATAGCAGTACATCAAACTTCTGAAAATAAACCATCAATTACGTAGTATCTCTCTGTTATCTGTGCAAAGGACATTCTCAAAGATCTTCTTCTATAACTTAAAAATGGAGGAACAGTTTCTTGTTTCGAAATTCCCAAAACTCTTTACTTTTTATTCTTGACCCTCAGCATCTCTGTGAGTTCTGCTTCTTCTACCAGTTCTGGTGAATCTTCTTTAAGGCGCGTTGCATTCTTCTTTGTTTCATTTGCCTACAAAGAAAAATATGGTTTAAAATGTGTTATAAGAATGTTGCCACAGAAGAAAAGAGACATATACAGTTTAAGAAATCATGTTCCTGTCAATAATGATTAAATGATGATAGTTTGTAAATACATTAGAATAGAAAAAAAATAACAAATTTGGAAATTTGTATTTTTCCTAACATACAAACCTGGAGTTATTTATAGGGTATTAATTTCTGAAAACTAACCAAGACAATTGTAGTGAGGGGTAACTACCTCATCCTGTCGGTTGAGTAACCACTTTTGCTTTCTGGCCGGACTTCTAGGGGGACAGGGTGGCGGGCCAATTTGTATAAATAGCTCCAGGTTTGTATGTTAGGAATAATTATATTTTCATAATAAAATAAATCTTTGAACATACTTACCCGGTAGTTATATATATCTTACATCCCTGACGTCACGGCAGATACAGGTATTTCAAAACTCGCAGCAATCGCCGATTGGGTAGCCAGGTGTACCACCAGTGCGCCCTCTAGCCAGGTACCTGGAACCATTCCAGTGATTCCTCAAATCTTCCATGCCCATAGGTCTCTAGAGGGGAGGAGGGGGGGAATTAAATGTTATATAATTACCAGGTAAGTATGTTCAAACATTTATTTTATTATGAAAATATGATAAACTTATAACAGAGTTTGTATTTTTCCTAACATACAAACCCGAATTCTTTACTATAGGAGATATTCTAGCACGAGCTGGAAAATATGGCAGAAAAACCTTAACCCTGGAAAGGTATGATGGGTCATTTGCGACCCCTACAGCATTTTCAAAACCTGTTTTTTCCCCATAAATCATTAGCTGTCTAGAATATGGAAGTGATCGACTTGCAAGGGGTGACTAGTCTACATGCCATTGTCTGCTTTAGGACTGATTTTCGTCTAACTTCCCTCCTTCCCCGTTTTTTTGCCCCCCCCCAGGGGTCGACCTCGACCCTGACATACCTTTATAGGGGTAAGTGATCAAACAGCAAAGTTATTACATAATTATAAATTGTCGAACAGTGTTGATACTTGTTGGGTTCTTTATAGTTGGAAAGTGTGGATGGATGGTGTGTCTACCACTTGCATGACATTGGTTTTGGCTTAGATGCCATATATTGCCATGAGGTCCATTTTCCCTCAAATGCTAATTTCTGAATTTTTCTTATTTTTTGCAAATTTTTTTTTTTTCTATTTATTTTGATTTTATCTTCAATAATGGCCAGCAGGCAGTATTCCCTCGGCATGGATGTCATCAACACACTTCTAATGGAGTTAAAAAGAGATGTTGATGATAATATGGAGCTTGCAACCCCATTCTTCATTTCAAGTGGTAGATTGGGCTGTAAGAGTTGTTGCGGTCTGCGGCCATTTTGTTGACATACCCGAAAGGTAAGTTGGCATATCTCTATATATTCTTGTTCTGTATAGAATTCGTGATATTTTGGTATATTTTAATGCATAAATATCATATTTTATAGGAGATACAATGATTTTCATAAGAAATTTACAATGTGAAACTAGGCCGTCAAAAATTACCTTTAGATTTTGCCCCTGTTATAACAGTAAATTACATCTTAGTGCACATTTTATTATGTATTTCTGTTCTAGGATAATATGAGTTTATTCTATAAAAAAAAATAGCCTCTTCCTATTTCATTTGGGTACCCGAAAAAATTAATGAAATTTGGACAAATTTTTTTGACCAAAAAACGTTACCCTTTTTTTCTCATTTCAGATCTTGACTTCTATGGGTCCAACTCATTTACAGCAATTACACGCTGTTGCTTTGCCATCTAAGAAGGTGTCCCTAGAGGGATTTATGTGTATATGTATATTTCTATTTTTTGTGAATATTTACGTCAAGTCTTTTTTTTTTGTATACTTAAATTTTTAATATATTTCCAATAAATAGTTATTTTGTAGATGGGTATCATTTATATTTTCAGTAGTTTTTAGCATTCTTTGAAGTATTTTTAGCAAGTCAAACAATACAGATTGATGCATAACTAAATTTTTCCTGAACTTTTTTCGGAGTCGGGGTCGTGCGCGACCGAGTATACCCTTAAAGGGGTGTCCGAGGAGCGTACCTATCCAGGGTTAACAAGGTCGTTAACGACCGGGCAGATAATTACCCACCTGTTAGTGGTGGGAAACCGCCGGTCGGTAGCTGCTGTTTACCTTCAATCGGATTCTAGCTAGGACTATCCTAGGGGGCGGTGATGGAGGGAAGATTTGTGTAAAGAATTCGGGTTTGTATGTTAGGAAAAATACAAACTTTGTTATAAGTTTGTCATTTGTTCCTAAACTTGATACAAACCCTCATTGTTTACTATAGGAGACTTAGTCTTGAGGCCAGGGTAGCCAAGGAGTTCCCTATCCCTAGGGAAGATAAGTCCTCAGACTAGACTCTTTTGAAGCAACAATCTTCCGTTAATCTTCTTTCTTTGTAGATCCCCAGAATCTCAGTACGACTGAAGGTTTGTAGCTTCGTGGAAAAGAATGTTTAAGGATGAAGTGGGTCAGGACCATTCGACTCAGACCCCTTCAAACTTAGGATTCCCCCGATCTTGCAAAAGGGGAAACCTCGTGACCACGAGTATAACTTATACCCTGTGAGAGGAATCAGATGAGTATCATACCTTATTTTCATTGGCGAGTCCAGCTGAAACTGGATACAGACTAGGATCCCCAGATGGGATGGAGAAGGAGATGAAGAAAATAGATGGATGTCCTTTTTAAAACCTAGTGTAACCCAGAATCCTCAGCCAATCGTTACTGAACCCTGAAAGGGCGTAAGGTAGCTACAGCACCCGTTGACCTGTCACAATAGGCCCTATAGAAAGGGTGTCTAGAGACCTATGCGTCACGTCGCTCAAATAGTGAGCGGTGAATGAAGATTAGCGTTTCCAGACCCCAGCACTTGAGACTTGGGAGACTGAGAAATTTCTCTTAAATGCCAGTGAGGCAGCCACTCCCATAACTTGATGGGCTATGGGTTGTGTTGCCTCTGGAACTCCGTGAAAAGACCTCGCCATAACTTTCTTGAGCCAGAAAGGGATGGTGTTGCGAGAGGTTCTCTTCTTTACCTTGTTGGCACTAAGGAAGAGATGACGGAGACGTGGTCTGAAAGGTCTGGTGAGCTTCAGATATTTTTTTAGCGCCCTGACTGGGCATAGTAACGACTGGTCAGTATCCTGCGTTACCTTATTGAGGCTGGAAAACTGAAAATCTCGAAATCTCTCATCGGTAGATGAAGGATTATGAGTCTAGCCACCAAGCCCAGTACAAAGTAGCGAGACACTTCCCCCCGCCCTCCCTTAGAATGGGTGACGACGTAAGACAGACCATGTAGCTCACTGACCCTTTTAGCCGAGGACAGAGGTACGAGGAAGATGGTCTTGAGGTTCAGAAAGTAGCCTGAGGCCCTTAAGGGCTCATAAGGCACACCCTTCAAGGAACGTAAGACACGTCTCACGGTGATGGTCTAATCTCAGCTGGAGGGCAAGATCACTCAAAACCCCGAATCAAACAAGGTGATGTCTACTGAGGCAGAGATGTCAACCCCTTCTCAGTCTACAGATGAGGCTCAAAGCTGAGCGATAGCCCTTAATCGCCGAGACTGAGAGGACCTTTTCCTCACTGAGGTACAAAAGGAAATCTGGGAACTACTGATACCTTCCTTTTGAGAACCCAATTGCTCTACATGATCGCTGTTGTAGCGGTTAAGAAGTCCATTGTCTTAGCCCCAGCAGTTAGGACTTACAGTAGGGACTGCCTGGAGTCTTGGTTTGACAAGTCCTCGTGGCTCGCTGGTAGCTGTGTCAGACCACGTGTCAAGCCAGAAGGGACATTGAAGTCGCTTCCATTGCCGAGGCTTCTGTGACTGAGAAGAGCCTGGAAGAGTAGAGTGTCTCTTCGAGGATAGCCCAGTGTGAGCTTCGCCGTGAGGGGAACCAAGATCAGAGGAGAAGGGTTGACGTCTCTGATCTCGGCGAACAGACCAGGTTTACAGGTTAGGTCGCTCAAGAATGGCAGAGGCAAGGGACAGTGACATTGCACTAGCAGTTAGGACAATGCCCTAGAGACTGACCATATATTATATGGTCAAAGACCAAGCCTCCTCTCCACCCAAGCTAGGACCAGGGAGGGCCAGGCAGTGGCTGCTGATGACTGAGCAGATAGATCTATAGGCTCCCCCAAACCCCTCAACCTTAGCTCACAAGGATGATAAGGTTGCAGGCACTAATGGCACTAACGAGTCTGAGCGGGACTCGAACCCCAGACTGTCAAACACCAGTCAGAGACGATACCAATCAGGCCACAGCCAGAAGATCAATTCTGGTCTTAGGGTTTGGGGTGGACGACATAGCTTGTCTAAGGCTGGAGCGACAAGAGGTCGAGGAGACAGATGCAAATCGCCGAGGCATGAGATATTACACATAGTTCTTAAGAGTCCTTAAATAGGAAGATTCTAAGTCCCTCGACGGCAGCTCTTACGAGAAATCCTCAGGCTGCGCTAAATCCTCGCTTGTTATTACAGGTAAAGTGGAGACGCGAGTAGCAGACAAACCTTATGTCTCACCCCTTGTATCTTTCTTATCGAAAGGGGAAGAACGGTAGACGTCGGAGTGTCTGGAGGTAATGGCGAAGACTATTGATGAGAGCCAGAGACTCTCTGTCATAAGAGTAAAACCCTTGATGACGATGGTCGCATGCATAGCGCTAATTGCGTCCGTGCGCGGACACTGTTTTCTTAAAAAAGGACGACCTTGCACCGAAGGAGATCGTGAACGATCTGCAGAAAGGTCCAGGACCAGTGCAGGAGCAG